>NC_080672.1:311980126-312214872 GCF_030247195.1 Topomyia yanbarensis | reverse complement strand
ATATATATATATATATATATATATATATATATATATATATATATATATATATATATATATATATATATATATATATATATATATATATATATATATATATATATATATATATATATATATATATATATATATATATATATATATATACAGAGATGAGGCGCCATTACTACAGTTTATTTATTTCGTGCTATATTTTTATGAATCTTTTCAGTCAAATTCTATCAATAATATATGTCCTTGTTGTCACAGTTCACATGAACTTGTTAGATGGGAAATACAAAAACTTTGGAACAGTCAAGTTATACAATTTTGTTTGTCAAAGCACATCTTGATTCTATTGGCAATTATATTTTACCAAAAGATAAAAATGAACATTGATATTGTCTCGCAAGAATGTTTGTTAGTCTAGAAAACTCATATTTGCAAATATAAAATTCACTCTCGAAGTTCTATTACGGAATTCTATATACGGAAATCTACCAAAGTGTAGATTATGATGAATATACTACACAAACGTCATATAGAATTACAAATAATGAATAATAGAAAACGTTCAAAAGATTCCACATGCATGACATGCCCAATATTTATAGAGCCTGAAGCGCTGCAACCAATCAGACAAAAACTTGTATCCAAGAGCTTGAATGGAAAACTTCTAGTTTTCAATTTCAGCTTCAAGCACAGAATGGAATAGATTTTGGTAATTGATGGGAAATCTTGAGTTTTCATGTGAAAATCGTGAAAAATTTCCCCAAAACAAAATATTTTTCGTCTGTAAAAATTATACCCCACGTTTTGATACAATTTTTGTTTTATTCCGAACTTCCAGATCGCGAGAAAAAGTATTATCTATATTATATCAAAAATGGAAAATTTTCGTGGAAAATGTGGAAATTTTTTTCAAAAATGTAGCGTAATGTGCTCCTTATACTACAGGATGGACTTTTATATAGAAAAAAGAACATGTCACCGCTTTGATTTTTTAGATAATTGCTAAAGAATGTCGGGAAAACGATTTTTTCTGCACTCCAGAGCATAACTCTCGGAAAATCATTGGAATTTTCCAAATGTTTTTTCACCAAATGATAGCCAATTCCATACGGCAGATCGCTATGTTTTTGGTTTTAAGATTTTCTCTAAATTTTTCATCAATATTTCCACAAAACCACCCGCGCGCACCCATTTTAGACGATGGCCATAAAGTACTCCAAAACCCCAAGTTTTCTCTTGGAAATACAAAGAGTGCTTTCCATGCTCCATCGTACAGAGAGCCTCTTGTAACTGTAACGATGTGGGCATGGTCGTCTCATCGTTCCGGTCATTCTTTCTCTGTCTGTTTTCCAGTGGACACGTTCATAAAAATCTTTAAGAAAGGAAAAAACAAAGACTCTAGTCAAAACAAGGAATGGTCGTTGATCGGTAAATATAAAACAATCAATTTTGTGGGGAATGTTGGCAGCACAGCCTCTTTTCTGATTGCGCTCACCACTACTGTCATAATAATTAGCAGAAAAGCGATGCATAGCTGTCATCATATGACGAACGTTCAGTGTATTCCAATCACAGGATAAATCGAATCCACAACGTAGGCCCTAGCCACCAGACGAAACATCAGCTTTCATCAAGTTTTTCATTTCCATTTGTAGAACATTGGGAAAATGCGGGCGATCCGACGTTCAAAAGTTCCTTTCGTGTACAATTCTAAGCAATCTCTGCCCACCACGAAGTAGGAGACTGTTCACGGTTGTTCGTGTCGGGTACTCGTCGTAGTGGAATAACTTACTTCGGTTTTGTAACAGCACCCTTCAAGGGACACTCATTCTAAATTGTTTTCATATACTCCTTGATTTTTCCTGAACGCAATTGCTTGTGAACCATAATTTTCACTGGCCGAAGCAAAGGGTTCTTGAAGGAGCGAACCCCATACTTCGCAATTAAGGCCCCTGTTGGAGACTACACCATCAATCTCTACTTCCCGGGCGGGTACATAGACAAGATACTTCTTCGTACACGGCCAAGTGGTATTTAGTTAAATCTCGCATATATCGATGTGTGGCTTATCTTTGCCCTCATTCAAGTTTGTTATGAATGTATACCAAATTCGTTACTGGTACTTTTTGCATGTATCAGGCAACTAGCAGTTTGAAAATTTGATTCTGAGATGATTATGACTTTCATTGGTTTAGTTTTCGATAAAAATACACTGAATAAAAGCAGTTTGGACAAGGAAATTTTTTTTCAAAAAACTTTTTTTCCTTGAAAATGCCCAACTTGAATTTTTGACGATAGATAGCAAACATAATTACCTCTCTTGGAACAAAATTTCATCCAAACCAAAGATGGGTTTTTTTTATAAATCGACTTTAAATTTTCAAAATCAATTTTTTTCAGTGTAGAAGTCGATGAGGATTTTTTTCAATAGTTTTATTCAAAAATATAACTAATTTTGTAAAAATCATAGGACATTTTTTGTAGAATTTGTCATTTTTAAACTATAGCCATTTGAAAAAAAAATGGTAAAACAAGCTTGACCCTTTTCAAAAGACAGTCTAGATCGTTTTTGGAAAAGCAAATATGCAAAGTGGCTTTTTGTGACAAAGTCTTCATGTACAGAAAGTTTCATTAAAATCTTAGAGGATGCTGCCAACTCTGAGTATGATTTAGCGCGAAATTCGTCATTTAATTTTCGACTGAGTTTCAGAGTTTCGCCGAACGTGGTTGTGTTCAACAAACTCTGTGTTGTACAGTTCAAAATATGTGCATTTAGAAAGGTTCTAAAGCCTGATCATAAATGCCAGAAAGCTGTGACCAAGTTCTGATTAAATCAAATGGATGCATCCTTATCGACGATGAAACGTGAGTCCAATTGGATTTCAAACAGCGTCCGAGACTGAAGTTTTAGGTTGCGGATAACTTTGCCGGTAAGTGGTTGGTTGGGTAAGGGAATCTGCAGCTGTGATCGGAAGACTTCGATTTTCATGACAACTAACCAGAGTTTGAAATTGGCGCTCATTTTCACTGCATAGTGGATATCTTGTCCATATGTCTGTTAACGAAAAAGTAAATTTCAATCCCTGCAATAGATTAGAGTCTTTAGAAATATGACGCTTGTAAGTGTGTGTATTTACTTAACCTTTTATTCAATCGAATAATTTTGTAATGGTGAAACATAGGTAAGAACACTTTATTTTACTAAAAGAACGAAAACAAATCATTCATCGTTATTTCGAAGAAATCCTTGCACTTTTCTGTTGATATAGCTCTTCATTCTGTGCATACCATATTCAGTCCTGGTTTTGGCCGGCTTATTTCATTAATTCTTCATCCGACGATGAAGACTGTACTCTTCGTCTTCCGTTTCCGCTTCATTATCACCCAATACTTCACTATGGGACGGAACTGGGGATAAATTGGTGCGTACAGCTCTTTTGGGATGAACTGGACTCCATTGTCGTATCGTTGCAGTACGTCCCTGCACGACTGATGGCAGTTGGCTAAGTCTGTCCAAAACGTAACGGGGTGGCCTCAATGAAGATTAGATAACATCTGTTTGTTGAGGATCTTCCTTTATTTCTGAAGTCATAGTCATAGTTTATCCCACAGGAACAGATCCCTTGCCAAACCATAATTTTGTTGCCAACTCTTCTGCGGTAAAATTGAGCCACGATTTGTTCGAAATCAGCTATCGCTTACGTTTCATCGTCAATCAAAAAAACATCCATCCACCATTATATCAGTACTTCATCTAACAGCTTGAGGATCTGGATTCTGGCCACTGTTTGTTGCTTGATAGCTCAGACGAGTTGTTTACTTGCCCGATAATATTTGTAATCTTCTCGAAGACGGATACGCAGTGATTAGCAATTTTTAAGCCCAATTTGATCCGAATGACGTTCAACCGTAATTGACGATAAACGGTTGCAGCCCGAGGTTTGGTTTGCAATTAATTGCTACGCACATATTAACATTTTTGTTCAAAATTTCATCAAGATCGGATCACAGCAACTTAAACTACAGCTATTCTCAACCTGGAAGTTGGTTAAAGTTGTGTTCTCACTGTATGTATTCCAATCAAAGCTGCTGTAGTCAACCGAGTTCACAAGAATCGTGCATTCATTAAAAAGAATGTAAATTATCAACTTTCGGAATATTCAAAAAGTGCGCTATAGTGAAAAGCAACTAGACACGACAAAAGAATTTGAAAAACTTGAATCAAAGGCCCCAAAAGTTACTAGTAATAACTTTTGGGGCCTTTGATTCAAGTTTTTAAAATTCTTTTGTCGTGTCTAGTCGCTTTTCACTATAGCGCACTTTTTGAATATTCCGAAAGTTGATGATTTTCTTTAAACGGAATTAGATTTTATTTGCACTGATCAATTGGACAAATGTTGCACAAGGAAAGTAATCTTTTACGAATAATATTTCGAAAATGACGCGGAAAACTCGAGATTTGATAGTGTATTACGGGCAGAGTTGTCGATATGGTGCATCTAAGAGACCTAATCGAATATTGGGAAGAAGCCCCGTATGTATTTTTGTGCTAAGTGCTTCATTCATCGCTCGCTAGTCGAATGTGAAGCATGTGGATACATCGTCAGACGGTCCGGTAAGAAAAAGACAATCAGACAATTATTTTTGTTAATTAGCCTATTCTATTTTTTATTTCGATTATAGAGGTTTTAACCTTAAGGTCATTCGCCTCTTCGGGTTAGAGAAATCTCTTAAGAAATCTCTAACCCTATATGCGGGGTTGGGATTCGAACCCAGGTGAGTTGCGTACAAGGCAATCGATTTACCAACTACGCTATGTCCGCCCCTATTCTATATTATGACGGATCGCTTTTTAGAACTTTCCGGACTCAAGTCCATAAAAACTACTTAAACCGCGCCTTTAATAATAGCATCCAAGTACTCTGCGTCGTACCTAGATATGCAGCTGAAGTGGTTCACGATTCACGCAACTGCTTAGTTCATCACCCATGTTACCCACTAATGTGCAGTTTGGTGGTAAATATCCCTAATGGCAAAGTCAATTTACTATTCTCCGCTCCACTGCCCACATGCAACCTTGATAAGAGAAAATGACACCTAAAACGGTTATGACGTGTGTTTACACCAGCTTCATGCGGTATCGGTTGTCTGCCTGCGAACTCAGCTGTCGACATGTTTTTATAATGTTACTTGCAAAAATATTTTCAATCTGGAAGAATTCGAACCACACTTACCCGTTTTCAACACCCCTCCCCAGGATTCGGCAAATTGTGCTCCTTCGCTAAGCGTATAGCGTTCAGGTTCTACTTTCCCTGTGGCAATGATAACCCATTAACGGGCAAGCGGTGCAACATTTTTCCTCTACGCTACGACAATACGGCAACAATGGGTAATGTCGGCAATGTACACTCCTGTTCTTTTCGAAAAGGGTGGGGGGTGTGGCGGTTAGTGAAAAATGTTCAATGACGATCCTTGGCCTTGCACGACGTGGATATGTTTCCCACTGTGTACATATACTGGAGCTGCCCCGGTTGTACACCACCGCCCTGACAAGTTAGTCGGTATGTACCTAGGTCTAGCTAGTGCAATGCGAGAACAAATTGTCGTCTACTGCACTTTGACTCCGCCACGTTCGAAATGTGGACACACAGGTTGTTGTTGGCGATATTCACACCTGCCGCCTGCTGGAGGAAATAGTCGGAATGGGTGTTTGCTTGTCGAGCACCGATTGTCAGTGAAAAAGGGTAGATAGGCAAAGATGGGAAGTGGTAGAGGAGTGAAACAAGTTTTCTAACTGCTCGAGGCAATTGCTAGAAATGACCAGTTGTTCCACAGCTTTGTTTTATTTGTTCGGATCAGGCTTGTCTTTGGATGTACAAGGTACCAGGCGCCTTCATTTATTTAATGATGCATGATGCAGGCGCATGATAATTTCTGACCAAATGAGATTGTCTCCGGGCGTCATTTTTGTCGTTGTCGATAATACTGTTTTCATTTGAGTTCAATAATTCACTATAGTTGAGGATTGTATTTGCATTATTGGGCGTGTGAGTGATGAGCGATTATTTTCATCACTTGATAATGATTCTAGCCAGAAGTCTTGTTGCATAATTTTTTTTAAGTTGTGCTAATCTGGTTGGCTGTATGCGTTGCATGTATACTGAAAACCTACCACGGTTGTAAATCAATATGGTATCATTATTTTCCTCAATTTTTCTTATTTCTTCGCTCATCACCTGATTCTTTGTTTGAGCTTGAGATATGGCCTAGAATTCTTATATAGAAGACAACGTAGATTTTAATACACAACTAAGATAAGCTATGACGACAATTTTATTACATTTATTTCCTTGTTTATATCGATTATTAAGGTTTTAAACTAAGGGTCATTCGCCTCTTTTTTCGTGTTAGAAAAATTTCTTTGGAAAAATTTCTAGCCGGGAATGGAGCCCAAATGAGTGGCGTAAAAGACAATCAATTAACCAACTACGCCACGCCCCCCACTTAACTCTCCGGAAGTCGCGCATATGGCTGATACATTAAGACGATTTGGCTAGTTTTTCAGAGTAGCGTGCACTCAGTGCACTAGCGCGACTACCAGGAGGTTAATACATTTATTTAAAATTTCTTTCATTGCTTTTATGTCTTTTTCCAAATTTTCACAAATTAAGGATGTTTTTTCATTGTTTGTTTTTAAATGGAAATAAAAAGCACAAACAATCATTGACAATAATTGTTGTATATTTGGCACACAATTCAATCCTCTGAAATAATTTCAGACAAATATCAGCCGCGACTACGTTTTAAAAATCCCATTTCGCGGTTCAATTTTGTTCTATTTTCATTATTTATTCGAGAACAAATGAAGAAGTTTCGTGAATCCAACGATGGCCTCTATATCATCAGCTGCTTGAAGTTTGTCGATATAGACGCGAAATTTTACGTTGCACCATTAAAAAATTTCAAGAACGTCAACTCGTAAGAACGAATCAGCCAATTTACATTATACTTTTTTCGATAGATTTCGTCTACCGAACATCGTCTTCAATAAATCGATGGTTACAACGGCCGCATAACTAGTTGCTGCACTTTCTTTAGACCAAAGGTCTTACCAATCGTGTGTTATAACATTCGAAAGCAGCCAGCCCCAACCGTGTCTTCTCGGCAGTGATGCTGACGTTGGCTCCAGAATCATTAATGAAGGGAATTGGGTCCAGCATGCCATTCGTGTACAAACCGCACCACACAGTCCCGTTTTTATTATGCGATTGAAACTGATTGAAACTTACAAATTTTGAAGATGAATTTTGAAAAAAAAGTTTTCAAAATAAAGTGCCTTGAATTGTGGAATAGTCACGTTTTTACGTTACGAAAACAGGACGCTTTTATTAGTGGAGATATTTGTTTTTTTAGTGAACTTCTATCACTGTTTCCGCCATGTTATTTCCAAATCAATTTTCTGTGCGCGAACTAATTTAAAACTTAATGACTTGTGATTTTATTCATAGATTTAGGAACATTGTTCACAACCCGACTATACGACGTGAACTCATTAATAGTTTATTACATCTTCAACATGATTTAGTTTTCGTGGTTGTAAATTAGTTCACAAAATCTAATTAAATTTTCTCGTGAACAGTTTCATGAAATTCGGAATATTATTCATCAATTCTTTCAATCACTCGTTCATGATTCCTAATATACTAGTGACGAATCAATACCCGTGCTCGCGAAACAGTTCACAAAATCGTAAAATATTATTCGTGGTACACGTGAACTAAGTCATGATTGCTAGCGAATGGTGCGCCTGGTGATTGCTAATGTATTAGTCACAACTCACCATTCGTGCTCGTGAAATAATTCACAAAATCATGAAATACTGTTAATCGAAACGTGAACTGGTTCATGAATACTAGTACAATAGTTACGCTATTGTTCAAGTATTCATGAACTGGTTCATGATTCCTAGTATAATAATAGGCACGACTGACCATTCGTAGTCCTAAAATAGTTAACAAAATCATAAAAAATTATTCATGGATTCGTTGACTGGTTCATGATCTCAAGTTGATGATTCACGATCTATGTTGAGTGCTTGTGATATTTAGAACATATCTAATTACATGAAACTCTGCACATGGTTATGGAATTTTCACGTGAACCATTTCACAAAATTTGGACTTTGTACATGAAGTATCATTTAGTTACGTCCGCCTGTTAGCGAGTAGTAATACTTGCGAGTAGCAGATTTAGGAATACTATTAGGACCCTCGAACATCGTTACCCTTTTGATGAGGTTCAATGTGATATCCGGATAGTAAACAAAAAACTGTGCTGAACACCGAAAATATATCATAGAGATTAAAATAACAAAAATCGTGGCTAAGATCCAGAAGCTTTGGACAGAAATCGCTCTACATGTGATTAAAATTCCACGATAACGTGAATATAATTTTCGAAAATCATTACTAAAGTCCTGAAATTAAAACTCATAAATAAAATATTATCGTAACGTGATGAGAAATCACGAGAATCGCGACAAAGCTCCTGAAATCCTAAGTATTGTTTAAGCTTCTAAAACGCAAAGGGGTTTCAGAGGCCCGACAAGTTACAGTTCGCTAGTTTCAATGGACTTGTAATTTGAAATACAAATGATCGACCGTTTTCGGGCTTTTGATTCTCTCACTGATAAAACGACAAAAATGAGGCTTTTGATATCATTGGGCCTTATGAGCGTTTCTTCTTGAAGTCACAATTTTAGCTTGCCTTTTTGGGGGTTAACTGTCAGCTCTTTTGGCAGATATAGTTTATACAAACCAGTGTATCCCCAAATCACGAACAAGAATTATAAGGAACCATACACTAGAAACGCCTGATATATTTTTGCAGTGTGTTTTTTGAAAACCAAATAGTTTCTTGAATACGAGGTTTATTATACATAACTTCAGGAAGTTGGTCACGATTTACGTTAATTGTCCGGTAACGAAATCGTGATTTTTGTTCATGAATCTACGAACGGATTTTTTCCGTGCGTTTAGGAGTATATTCTTGGCATGATGAAATTGTAAATAAAACTTAAATAACATCATATGTCAACTCAAGTTTCAACAATTGGGTCATTGAGCCATATACTGTTTCGGATTATTTCCGATGCAGCTGATGTTAGAGATACGTAATCGAACATTTTTAACTTTTTTGTTCTTGTAGTCTTGCAACAGGATACATTCTATTGGCGTGGAGGGAAATAGGAAAGTTGGTCGGCTTACTTATTTTTAGACCGGCAGAGTTTTAGGCCGAGCAGTCTGACCTCCTCAGTGGAATGGTTTCGACCACTACATTCGAGATATTAGCTTGGGTGGGCACCCACTTCATATCAGCGGAAAAATTTTACTACCACACTGTTACACAATGTTGCCTACAACCTTGGAAATTTTTTCGTCAGAACAATCAAGTTTTGGATTGAGGGTGCTTTCGACAACGTATCTTTTCCAATTCCGGTAGCAGCAAGAGGTCATGAAGTACCTCTACATATCACGAGCTGGATATACGCAATGCTTAGCGACCGACATTTATACTACTCGTTAACCGTCCATTTGTGCTGTCACCACTTCTATGGAATCTTGTTGCCGATCACTTGTTTAGGAAACCCAATGAAGTTGGTTTTCTGACATATGGTTTCGCCGATGATTATCTTATAATGATCACCGGCATTTACTTTAGTGCACCTTTTGATATGATGCAACAAGCCCTATGTGTTATTGAGCAATGCTGGTTGGACTATCAGTTTATTCAAATCAAACATTAATGAAGATGGATTACAACCGCAACGCGTCCTTTGCAGTTCTTTGACTCTGAAATTATTGTCACAGATCAAGTTGAGCACGTTCGGGTGCTTGACTCAAAGCCCAATCGGTCTGCTCACATCGATTTCAAAACTAAGAGAGTTTGCAAAGCCTCTGGCATGTGGCTTTCGACAAATTATGCGGACTGGGGGGGTTCGCTGGATCTCCACAAAATTTGTTTGAACAAAACTGCCATATGGGAGTTTTGTGTGATGGCAGAAGGGAGCAGTCACAACAATCCAAACAAAGTTAAAACATCGTTAGAGGATAATTCTGATGGCGATGACTGGTGCATTCACTACAACACCTACTGTTGATAATAAGTAACTTTTGAACTTAAAACCACTATATGGGTTTCGGAAACAAGAAGCACTTTCTTGCGCATGCCGTCTCAAGGCTCTGGAACAGTATCTCAATAGATCGCGTTACTAGTCACACACGCCTGTGGCCCCATATGGTTACTTGGGATGAGTATATACTTCCTCTCATTGACCCTACATTCGCATCTAGTTTTCTTTTTATAATTTTCAATACGAGAATTCCTCTTCGTTATCCATCACTGTGTGTTTGATAGAATAAGTTTATTCGAAAAAAATTGGCATCTCTAAAACTTCAGTGTGTGGTAGAATGGACTTTTCTCTTTCATTTGCAACCGAATACAAACTAATCGGTCCGGGGCACCAGAACAATTTTTTATTTTAAAGAAGAGAACTCTAAGTTTTATTTCTCTTTCAATCATCTTTCTTTTAATACTGAAAAGGAAGAATAGGATTTTCAATCAAAAGTTGCAATAAAATCTGTCATTTGTTATAATGACTCGAACTGTCTAATTAAGTTCATTCAAATAGATTTTTTTGAATTTAAGCCATTTGTATTTTACCAGGCAGGATCTAATCAGAGAGGACGGTAATTCTATACTACAATAGCCATCTCCTAGAATGGAAATAGATAAAGATTACACGAATACATGATAAAAAACAAAATCTGTTTACTATTTTAATCAACATCTTTAAAAGCTAAGAGTGTCGAAGAAGTTGCGCCAACATTTCTCTATGCTTCCATATTCATAAAATATCATTGGTGCCCAAGTACCGACGGAATCTGAGAATATAATTTTTCCGATTAAAATGGGACTTTGTGTACACACGTTCATCTGAATACACTATTCAACTAAACCCAACAATTTTTTGTGAGTCCTTGCAAATCGACTTTTTACCAGTAGATCCCGTGCAAATCCAAAAACTGATAAAATGTTAACAACTTTCTCGGATGATTTTATATCAATTTATATTTTTCTACAAAGTTGTAGACAATGAAGTTTTTCATCAGTTTCTCAGTTTTAATATTAGTAATATCTATAGTACTGTAAACCGGGGTGACTTTGATCACCGGGGTGACTTTGATCACTCGAAACTTTTTTCCTAGATCGCTTATTTAACCAGAATAGTCAATAGTATTTTAATTTGAAAGGATTTTTACTCTAAACTTATAAAATACTGATTTGTTATACTTTTCGAGTACATTGTTCGGTTTTTGGGTACAAAAACTACAAAACACCGAAATTTGACTTTACTTTATTTTTACGAAGCTTCGTAAAGTGTCTATTTTTTATAAACCAAATAAATCTTAGATTTGAGCAAAAGTAATAAATTTCAAGCGAGTTTTTATTTTCCTTTCGATTGTGATGTGCCAAATTTAGTTTTAAGAGTTTGTTTATTTTAAATAAATTTTTTTGTGAAACTAGTTGGCAATTAGGGTAAAGTGCCTATTTTCACCATACTAAGCAGGGTGCCTCACTGATTCATTAATTCCTCGGCCTACAATCAATGGAATGCGTAAAAATGGACATCACCAACTTTGCTTCGTTCGTGTTAAGAACCAATATAATAACACAAATACGCTGAAAACAGTGTAATTCTCGTGTTTGAGCGCAACGAAAACTCGAATCGAGTGCCCCTATTGTTGCGCTACCATTTGAATCAATGCGTGAAACAAAGATGGCAGACACTACTCTAACCAACGGCTTCAAATGGGTAAGGTGATAATAGAAACATAGCGAAAATGGGCTCATCACCCTATTTCAAATTATTTTAAACTAAAATTCGCAACATTTTTTATTGTTCAATATTCCAACGTGTTAAAATGGATGAAACTTTTTGTATATTGATAAAGAACTGAAATTAAACAATTTTAGCAGTTTTAAAGGTTTTCAGAATCTTTTATTCTAGTTGGACACAAATTATGCGAATTTGGTTACTCGAATTTTACACTACATTGAAATACTTTGTATAATACCAATTAACCTCTATTTAACAATGAGTATCTTTCCAGAATTAGTTTAAACAAACATTTGAATGAAATCAATAACTTAACGTGGGTGAACAAGCAGGTTATCGAAGTCACCCCGGAATACGAAAACGGACTTCAACTTAAAATCATTTTTGGAAAAATAGCTGTAAGCGGACAATTTTAGGTAAAACCATCCAATCTTGTTCTCCATACATCAGTACATGGTTTAAAAATATTAAACTTGAAAAAAATGTGTTACGTCTAAAAATATGTAATGATTACTTCGAAAAGTGATCAATGTCACCCCGGTTTACGGTACCACCTAGTGGCAAAAATGTCCACTAGTATCCTGGTAAAACCTAAGTTTTTAAACAAAAATCTTTGAAATGACCACCGACCGATTATTTTGCAATCGGTTGCAAATGAAAGGGAAAAGTTCTTTCTTTTGAAACCTGAAGTTTCGCGAATGCTGAAATTTTTTTTTGATAAAGATGTTTGACAAAGACACCGTGGCATGGCTGTCTGGCTGTATGGAGCGACAAATTTTAGCTATACGTAGCTTGTTAAAATAAAGGTTCTTTGTTGGAGGGACGAGTCAGCGCTGATATCTACTGTCCCGAAATGAGATAAGACCAAATCCATTCGCTTAGTAGACCATATTCCAAGCATCTCTCCAAATCTTCACGTTTCTGTGTGGCGTACAGGGAATCGAATGTCTAACCCAAACCGTAGAACTGGGCATTTCAAATGTAATCGATTTTTCGTTGCGGTATTCCTAGAAATGGTGATTTGTTTTTATTCGATTAACGGAAATAATTGATTAATTTCTAAAAAAATTGAAAAATCAATAATCGATTACAAGCTTTCGGTAATTGGCGATTAATTGATTTCTATTATTCCAGTACAAAATTCATGAAGAGAGTTCAGACGACTTTTTTTTTGGTTGGCGTCCAAAACAGAAAAGATTTTGTTTAGATTTTGAGTATTTGTAAACTCTGGGCAGCCGTCTACCGAGACTAGCCTATATTTTCTAAACAAAGGTAATTGGAACTTCAAACAGACGATCGTGGGAGTAGTTTTATCTGCGTAATTGAACGGATCACTATTTATTGCAACAGTATTTGAACAGATTTCGTTATTTAAATTCTTCGATATATTTATTAGATTGGAAGTCACAGAATGGTAACACGTAATTTTGACAAATAGTTATGATAGTGCGAAATATTATAGATTAAAGAAAGTATTTTCTATATATCGGATTGTTTATTTAAAATACATTTATAGGATCGACAATAACGACTATTAAAGGGAAATACAAGGTATTGATGACCTAATGCACGGGCAATAACGAATCATGAAATTAGATTCCCGACCGTGATTGTTATTTAAAGTCGTATTAGGACTGGTCTTCTTTCATGGTAGTGTTTTCAGGCCTATACACCAATAAATATGAATTTTGTCGTTGACGTAATTCCAAACATGACACAATCTAACAAACCGTAATTCGCGAAATGACGAGATAAAACTGTGTTCCGTTAATTTTACATGGAAGATATGCTTTTCATAAGCAGTTCCATCCAATTACACTTGCTAACATTTAAAACAAACGCTGTATGTGGAGAAAAACTGCGTAATTTATATAATTCATTGACATGCAAAATTAAAATCAAGCGTAAAACTATGTCATTTTTGGTTCACGAATGTGTCAGTGTCAGGAGAAGTTACTTTATACGACGCACCCAGTCGTCGCCGGTCTGGGATCCAAATGTCATCATTATACTTAGACCCGTGTGGAGGCATGAGATAGGAGACTTGGAAAACTATGTTATCTCATCTTTTGAGGACCAGTCGGAACAATTTCTGTGTTATGAAAACTCAAACGGGTTCTAAACATTCAAAATTAGCAAGAGAGTAAGTCATCAAAGCAATATTGCTGACGGTGCTGTGGTTAAGCTTATCTGGCGGCATCATCACAATACCACTGAAGTTTTGTTTGAACCGGCGATGGTCATATTTTATGCTCGGTCAATTTCTTCTGGAGTCCCTCATAAGTAACACAGTCATATAAAAAAATCGCAATTGAAAAAAAAATACTTAAAGCACCCTTTATGTTATTTTGTGAGGCTCATTTGCATAATCTGACGAAGAAGATGTGTTAGGTGTGACTCTCTGCACTGACGGTACTACACATAAGTTGGCAAACTCGCTCTTACCCAACGTTCTCGAACCGTCGTTACGTGATCACAAGTATATCGTCTTTTAATCATTTAAACGTCTCGATGTGGCACCCTCCTGTAGTTCCCGTGTGTAATAATTCAGTTTGGAATAAGTGATTTAATTGTGCGGACTTTACTACAATGTAAATTCTCACTCGTTTTTCAACAAACCGTTGATGTGTGCAGATCATGATCGCTCTTTTTCAGAATTTCGGTGAATCAAAAATTGAGTCACCTCCCACAGCATCAGGTGTGAATACCAATTTAATTCACATTCTTTAATTTTTTTGATCAGTACCATAGATTATTTTGCACGGTTTCTTGAAATAACACATTAAGTTTTGCGCGGCACTCATCTCCCTTGCAAAAAAATCAGGGCACCTACATCAATTTAACAATCGGAATAATTAGTTCGTCCGTTAAAACAGGTGAGAAAAAATGCAAATAAAGTCGTACTTATTCGAAATAATACACAAAATTGTCACGATGGGGTTAATGGTACAAGCTTAATCCTTCAGCATTAATCATTAAGCAGCTCTTCAACAATTGTTTTATTCACAAAGAAAAACAGCACGAAAAAAGCACGGGGGAACTTGGATAGTCAAAGGGAAAATATGAACCAGGCCCCGTATTATACTAACGCCACTTCAAAAAATTCTGAGCAAACCTTCCAGGCGATCCTTTCTAAAAGTTCAGTTATTAAAAATTAACTGCCACCAGACGTCATAACATTCGTGTACAGCTAGCTTCCGTTCGGCACATACACACACACCCACCAACCACCAAACACAGACACATTTCCGCCATTTCCATCCTCGCCCGGTCTAGTGGGTACACCACTTAGCATCGCCCGATGCCGTAACCTTAGTTTAGTTAGTTACCTCTAGACCAGCTAACATAAAAAGGGTTCTCCCTGTTGTTAAATTTTAATGTAGGTCGGCACACAGCTAGTAGCATCCACCAACTACCGCACGGTACTATACTATTCAACTCACATGTATATGTAGGAAACCCGCCGCGTTCCGTTCGCTCTGCTAAATAGAATTTGCAATGTTTTTCCGTCATGTGGTTGCCTAATGATGGCTATAGTTTTCAGTGTTGGCCTTTGCATACATTTGTATATGGATTCACGAACTTTGTACATTTCTCACTCAGGTATATTTTCAGATTAATTTTAACTGGACTGGACGGTTTTTTAACCTATTGTCTCGTTTTATCCAACTTTTTCCATAGAAAAATGTCTGACATAATTTCTTATTATTTGCCATTCAATAGTAAGATTATTAATTAGTCAGCAAGATTATACAAGATGATCGTACAGATCAGGCTCGATTTTTCGATGACTCGATTATGAATTCTGATAGTTGGGATTTTTTTTCTCTAAAACAAGCTTATGTGTAAATGGAAGTATTACCTATACCGGTTATTTCAATGAAACTCCTGTATCTGGTAGTGAGGGTTGGAATTAGTTTTGCTGGATGGAATGTGGTGCTCGTGCCAATGTTACTCTCTTCAGAAAACTTTATTTTGGGGGATAGCTTCAAACGCGATGCACAGTGGTCACAAACCCAAAAAAAAGACGGCCAAAGGTTTTCGAGTATGTTTTTGCGCTTGGCTGTTTTCAGCAGAGCAGTATGAAATTTGATACCGTATCTAAATGTTCTTCATAGACGGAATTTATATTCTAGAAAGTTTCAGATACTAGCTAATTAAATCACATTCCTAGACACACTATTTTGTATTGATGCTTATTTTTGGAATAAAGACAAAACTAGTAGTAAAAAAACTTTTCTTTGAAATATTTTTTTCTCAGAATTGAACCATTTTGTAAACCAATTTTAAAAGCAATTACATTCGTTGTAGCGTGTATGTATGTTTCTAGGCATTTTCTCACTCTTCGCCATTACGATATTCCCTAAACGTACTGTCGGAAATTCAATTAGTCTCCTGGTGGCCGGATGCACATGTAATCTTCAACTAACTAGTAAAGCTCAGTTACTCGGCCTATAATATATGGAATGCCCATCATATTATAAGCTTAAGATGGTACCAATGTCTGTGATTCATTCTTGTGAACCAGTATATTTCAAAAAAATAACCTGAAAATATAGAAATACTACCGTGTTTGAGCGCAACAAAAATTCGAGTCGGCTGCCTCAATTTTTGCCTTACGATTTGAGCCAATCCGTTCAACAAGACAAAACGAAAATGCTTTTACTCTAATTGTTTCATGGTCTGTGATTTTCCATAACTTTAACTCGCCTTAGGCAAACAGAAGTGTTTTACGTTTTTTTAATGCTGTTGTCGAGAATAACCTCGGCCGTGGCGCTGGGTGCAGACGTCTTCAACAATATTTGTACTCTACTTCAGATGGGTTTGCTGTAAACAAACTTCAAACGCTTCCAAATAATGCCGGCGATTTTCACTGAGTGGATAGTAAACTTCTCCGTATACGTTCGGGCAGTGCGCACTGGTGGTTGTAGGAAGAGGGACACGGGAAAACATACTGCTTGATAATGTTTTTATTTTTCCTCCTACAAATTTTCAAGATGTTTCGATCAATATAATAATCTCGTAGAAGTAATTAACAACAGGTGCTAAGTTTATTAGTTTTTTGTAGCACTTTACTAACCAACATTTTTTGTTTAAACCAAATTTGTATTAAAAAGTAATTTCGAGGCATGGTAAACAGAAAGCAAAATATTGTTTCTCAATTCCGTGGCAAAACTCAAACTTACATTTTGGTTGACTTTGCAGCCGATTCGTTGCATAGAGGAACCCGGAGCTATTCGGACCTACTTAAGCAAATCGCCCTTTTAGGTGGATAGATGTGAAATAATTTATCGGTCGAAGGTTCTAATTGTTAGTTTGAAACCTCAGCTACATTTGGGTACTATAAAAGTTCATTTGCATCACTCCATGGCAACGCTAGGTGACAATTTGCAAAACTCTGCGTTTCTCCGATCTTTTACAATGTAGGGCTAATTCGGACATCCCTACGGGGCAATCCAGATCGTCAATTTTTTTGATTTTTTTTTTTGCAATGGAATTGTTTACCTATGAAACATTTATTGGAGGAACTCCTTTAGAAGCAAAAAAATAATCAATTGCGTTGCAAAAACTTAATCTGGTTAGTCACAGCTGTTGATTGGCGCATCATGTATTTTCTCTGCTGTGGCGTGTGCAATCGCGTGCGCTGTCGCAAGCCGCTGAACGGTGGTTGATGGAATAGGCGGTCCGAATGGTCCCGTACGCTCATTTCGCACAATAGTGGTAAGCATCTTGAAAATATCAGTGTTTTCACTCAAACAAAAATCATTCCATAAAATAGGAGCCTCAAGCTTTCCAAACCACTTACCTGTTATTTTTTTCATGTTTATTTGTTACTTCAATCATGGTTTTGCCATCATAACTATTTTTGTTTTGGGAATGGCAAAAAATGGAACACGTTATATGGCCTGCCAAATCGAACTGAGCGCCATAATTTTTTTCCAGTATTTTTCATATTAAAATGCATTTTTAAATAACTTACCATCGACATAGAAAGTTAATGAACTCTTAAGTTTCGTTATCTATTTGTGATCCGAAAAATAAATAGATGTGTGCATTGCTAGCACTATGTTGGATGCGATAACGTTTTTAGAGCATGTATCTCAAAATGGCGCTTGGTTATCTTTGGCTTAACACAGGCCATATCTCTTTTCTAAAATTATTAGATTCAGCTCTCAAAATTAATGTTTTAGAATAGCGGTTCCATAAATATGTAACGACAGTCAGAAAGTCTCACGATTTTCTGAGAAATTGCGGGGGTCCAAATTACCCCCACGGTCTTAATAACCCCGGGTGCCCCCATTGAAGACTTTTTTCATTTGCAATTTTATCTAAAACAATTCTTTTTTATGTCTGATAGTTGTGCATAACTTATGAGAAGGGTGTATTTTCACTACTTAATATATTTGTTGAAAAAAATCGAATTTTTTTAGAAGATTTTTCATAAGAGTATTTTCGTTTGAAATGACATTTAGTATCATATTGTATAATATAATTATAATTGTGTGTTGCTATACTAAGAAATTTTACTTGTTAAAAATACTTTTTTTATGGGTAGCTTCTTCATAATGCAATTCCAGTTTCCTCTATTTTTTGGCTTATATTCACAAAAAACTCATAATTTTTTTTGTAATTGCATTTTTTAACATTTTTTTTGTCTTGAAAAAAATATTCACAAGAAGAATTGATTCCCTACCACTCATTAAAATATAGTTTTTTCTGCACAAATGGCGATTTTTGAAGCATATTTTTGAAAAGTAGTGTATTCAATATCTCTTACGCCCTTTAAAAATATTACTCTTGAACGAAAATGATTTGTTTGACTGTGGAAAATACTTAGTCTCCCATACAGATGAAATGTAAAAGGTTTCATCAGAGTCGAAGAGGGTCATAATTTTTGACATTTGAGGAATTCCACGAAGATCCGTCCGAAAATCTTTAACATCGTCACCGACCATCTTGGATTCCAATGAAACTTTACACGTTTCACCGTCATGCAAGACTAAATATTTTCCACAGGTAATAAGATTATTTTGACTCAAGAGCAACTTTTCAAAAGGGCGTAAACGTTTCTACGTGTATGAATTT
Organism: Topomyia yanbarensis; assembly: GCF_030247195.1. Lineage (NCBI taxonomy): Eukaryota > Metazoa > Arthropoda > Insecta > Diptera > Culicidae > Topomyia > Topomyia yanbarensis. Next base: position 312,195,896 of record NC_080672.1, on the reverse strand, counting down.
CAGAAATTTTGTGTTCGATTACTGTATTTTATACAGCAAAACTATCTGAGAACGAGTTACAGGGAATGAATACTTCTGTCTGAAAAAATATGCACTGAAAAAAATGTTGTGTCATTTTACAAAAAAACAAAAATTTATGATAAAAATTTAAATTGCGAAAAAACCCATTTTTTTAAATTTTTTATATTTTGTTACCAAAAACCTAAAGAAAAAAGAAACATTTTGAATGTGATTGCATGATGGAGAAAAAAATCGGTAAAAAAGTTTTCCTAACAATAACTTCGTACATGTTTTTATTTCATACTAATAGACATACAAAATTGTAATTCTATTACAGAATATAATTCTAAGCACCATTTAAAATCAAAATGCATTTAACAAAAATCTTCCAAAATGCGATAGCTTTCGAGATATTTGAAATTTTGCTCTTTCAAAAACAATTAATTCGTGTAATTATGCTCTTTTTAAAAGTTATTCGCGTTACCCCATCAAAAAATGTCAAAAATTTAATGTTTATCTTATGAGGAGTTTTTCGGCTAATCAGTCATAAATTAGACAGCGAAAACAACAATATTGCTTTTACTTCCAACGTTTCAATGGATTTATTCCACCTTTATGGAATAAATCCATTGAAACGTTGGAAGTAAAAGCAATATTGTTGTTTTCACTGTCTAATTTATGACTGATTAGCCGAAAAACTCCTCATAATAGAAGCTGGACAGTCAAGAAGGCATTCATAATTAATGTTTATCGTTTTAAAGACGTAAAAGCAGTTTTTTAGTGTATTTGGATCCTGGAGAAGCTTTCAATAAAAAAGTTTTCCTAACAACAACTTTTGACATTTTTTTATAATTCCACATGGAGATCACAATTATTTTGTTTTATTACGACCTTTTCATAAGTTAGTCGCGTTTCTCCAACAACAATAATAGGTTTTTCAAAAGGCCCGTAAACTTTCCTGCAACTTTCTCTTTGACATCTAGGCGATATTGTGAAACATTTTAAAGTTACATGAAAACAACCAACATATGATTCAGCTATACAGTTTAATCAACAGACCCTATGGTTGAAATATATTTTGGTTGCTTTCATATAACTTTCAAATGGTTTACAATATCGCCTTGATGCCAAAGAGAAAGTTGCACGAAAGTTTACGGGCCTTTTGAAAAACCTATTATTGTTGATGGAGAAACGCGACTAACTTATGAAAAGGTCGAAATAAAACAAAATAATTGTGTTGTTAAAACAAAAGTTAAAATATCTCGAGAACTACTACATTTTAGAAATTTTTTGTTAAGAGCATTTCGATTTAAAATGGCGTTTAGAATCATATTCAAAAAGAAATTTGTATTTTTGACTGCAAATAGTAAGAATTATAAACAAATGTCAAAAGTTGTTGTTAGGAAAACTTTTTTATTGAAAGCTTCTCCATGATCCAAATACATTAAAAAGGTTGCTTTTACGTCTTTAAAACGATAAACATTAAATTTTTGACATTTTTTGATGGGGTAACGCGAATAACTTTTAAAAAGAGCATAATTACACGAATTAATTGTTTTTGAAGTAGCAAAATTTCAAATGTTTCGAAAACTATCGCAGATTTTTGTTAAATGCATTTTGATTTTAAATGGTGCTTAGAATTATATTCTGTAATGAAATTACAATTTTGCATGTCAATTAGTATGAAAGTATTGTTAGAAAAACTTTTTTACCGATTTTTTCTCCATCATGCAATCACAATCAAAATGTTTTTCTCTTTAGGTTTTTGGTAACAAAATATAAAAAATTTAAAAAAATGGTTTTTTTCGCAATTTAAATTTTTATCATAAATTTTTGTTTTTTTGAAAAATGATTTTTTTCAGCGCATATTTTTTTCGGACAGAAGTATTCATTCCCTGTAACTTGTTCTCAGATAGTTTTGCTGTATAAAATACAGTAATCGAATAAAAAATTTTTGAAATTCATACACGTAGAAACGTTTACGCCCTTTTGAAAAATTACTCTTGTATCAAAATATTCCAATTGCCAGAGAATATCATGGAGATTCATACAGCGAACACACCTGCAAAGTTTCGTTCGAATCGACGATGGTCATATTTTGCGGTCGGCCGGTTTCTCGTGGAATCCCTCATTTGGATCAATCTTGATGGAATTGCACTACAGCGGAAAACATCTGTCACGTTATATAAGTGTAACTGTGTTTTCCTAAAAATGAATAAAAGTTTAAGTTTTCACCATTCTGTTTCGAAAAATCGACCCAAAGAAGTAAAAAATATAGGTTAGACATTCTATACAAGCTGTTGGTGTGGTCCAAAATACTTTTTCGGATTCTCGATCTGTCACATTACAAGTTATTTGTTTTCCATTACTACACAATTTAAAATTAGCATTAATCAATTTCCATTTCAAATTTTCGAACAATACTATCAAATTCAAATTAAACTACGATTGAAAAATGTGGCTCGAGACAAAAAGTTGAAAATATGGATTTTATTTGCCTTTTCATCTCCCTACGGTTTCAGGTCGTACAAGAATCATAAACAAGTTTTAATAAATGACAGGAATGGAAATTTTTTTGGGCTCGTCATTGTTAGATAGGGTTACTGTGCCCTAATTCATCTTAGCACCTCTATTCATCCTACCCATTTGAACACATTAGTTAGAGCAGTATCTGCTATCTCTATTCAACGCATTGGCTCAAATGGTAGGACGAATAAGGGTGCGTTGTACTCGACTTTTCGCTTCGCTCAAACGGCAGTATTTTACATTTTCCAGGCGAGATTTTTTATTGTACTGCTTCTTAGGAACGAAGCAAAGATGTTGATACCGATTTAAGAGCATTCCAATCACTGAAAGCCGAGTTATCCGCGAAAGAGTGTGATATCCCGACTAATGAGAGGAATAAGGGCTCGTCTACCCTATTAGGAAAAATTTCGGGAAAAAACCAGCTTGGTGCAAAAATTGATGATTTTTTTTGGTCTGTGGTTACCACTTTCGGAACCTTGACCATATGTAATAACACGTTAAGAAAGTAATAGTGTTCGCGTTTCCCAAAAAAGTTTCTTAGATGTGTTTGTTGTTTTCAAGGAAATCGTAGTTTAATTCAAATATGATACGCCAACGAAGGAGATAGAAGGAATATCTAATTTAAACTTTCTGCGAATTCAATAGTCGCCCCGACAAGGGCAGGTTCGGTTTTTTTCTCGGCGCTGTTCCACCAGCCAACATAGAAAAACTTAATTCTTTTCGGTCTTTTTTTTTTTAAACCCGCTCCAATAAAATCAATCAATCAATCTTTTCGGTCTTCTTTGGGAGCAGAATGGTACGGATATTAAGCAACACACCATCCTGGGAAATGGTCACGCCGGAGAGCATTCCGCGGTTTTGTACTCGGTTCAGTTTATTTTCGAGACCAAATGGGCTGACCATCGAAAGATAGCAGTTTACTTCCTTTGTCAATCAGATGGAGCTTCGAACGAAAGCTGTTCAATATTTGCGGCTCGGTGCATGTAATTCACGGAAACCAATAGTTGGTGAAAGAAAACATTTTCAAATTTAATTCTTGGATGATTGTTTAAACCTCTGGCACTCGCGCCAAATTTTGTAACACGAGCACTCGCGCGTTGTACTTTGTACAACACAGATAGTCTTTAGAATACTTCGTGATTTGTATCATTTGGAGCACTACTTTCTTCTGCAATGTTAGGCAGTAGATAATGGCCTTTCGGATGGGCGAATTAATATAATGGAATTCTACCGCCAGGCGGCGCTAGTGAGCATTGATTTTTTTTTTCGATCTACTGTATCTAAAGTATCTGATTTTTCAGCAGATATGTTTCTTCATCAATGTTGTTCTGGTGATCAAAGCCTACGAGATGGTATGCGAAATAGTTTGATATTCTGCTACTACGTGGCGCTAGCGGCCATACCATTTTTGGCCTACTGTATCTCGAATTCATGATTTTTTAGCAGGACGGTATCTTCGATATAGTTGCACAAGAGATAAATACCTACGAAGCGAAACACTGAATAGTTTGGGATTCTGCCACTAGGTAGTGCTAGTGAGTATGCATATTCATGTTTTCTGAATCTCAAGATTGCGACTAGTATTATTTATGTCATAAGTGAGCTATACTATTTTCGAATCAACTCAGTACGTTGAAAAAATTGACGAACAATTGTGCTTGTTTAGCATTTTTCTGTACTTAAAATTGTGGTTGTGTCATTATTTCTGTGCATGTTATAAGCAGCCCCTTTTACAGATTACCATCGTTAGTGGTTGATTGGTGTTACAGAAATGGTACACATGAGTTTTACGACTTCCAAATCTTAATTTCTTTGCGTACATATTCCAAAATTATAAATGAATAAATTAGTTTAGTTGAGTTAGAGGAACGTCGTCTGACAATTTAGTGAATTTATTTTCGGAATATCATCGATTTATTCTTTCCCTTGGTGATATTCACTATTTTGGGTTTTAGAACATCAACCTTCCAAAGAGACAGGAAAATGAGATGCAATGGGTCGCAAAAATTACATGCTCAAGTTCACTAGTGCCTCCTAGTGGAAGAGTTCCATATTATTCGATGTACAACCCAAAGGTTTTAATTTCGTGAGCAAACTTTGCCGAATGCACTTACTGGCTAAAAACCAGGAAATTGAGATACATTAGGTTGAACAACTGTCAAGCTCACTAGCGCCGCCTAACGGTAGTTTTCTGAAGCAGCCGTTATACCACCTCATAGGTTTTGATCTGCTTAGCAACTTCGTCGAAGATACCGACTTTCTAAAAAATCTAGATCTTGAGATATAGTAAGCTGAAAAAATAACATGCTCACTGGCGTCACCTAGCGGCAGAATTTTATATCAAACTATTTTATCTTCCTCTGATTAGCTATTGATCTTCTGAACAAGTTTTCCGAAGGAAGTAACCCTCCATATGATCGAGATCACGAGATATATTGAACAGAATACTGTTTGGTCGAAATTCCCAAAACGCGCGTTCTATTGGTCTGGTTTCATCAAACAATTTCAGATAGTATTGGTGCTCTTGAGGTATATCAGTGCACAAAAATGAGTGTATCTTGTCTAAAACATTATTTCTGAGGAATACATAGTGATTTTGCATTGATAAATGTCTTTGCAGCTAAATGATAAAATCTCAAAGTGTTGTACAAAGTACAACAGCGCGAGTGCTCGAGGGTTAATAGCACTGATAAGCACTAATTTGTTTTCCAAAGAAAATGTTCTCTGGGTGATTTTTGTTCCAATTGACCCTCGCGTCTAGCACGATTTCAATTAGTCCCCAGATCCGGCCGAATCACAATAAACACCTTTTCTCCCGATGTTGAAATGTAGTCTCCGGCCATCCAACAAGGTTGACTAGTAGGAACCGACTAAAATCACAATTCTGTTCAAGATTTGCGGCTCGGTGCATGAAATTAGGGGTAACCAATTACGAGCTGGCTTCGGTCGGGTTTCTTAAAATTAAACCGGTGTTCGTTGTGTATGTTACTTTCTAACCATCAGAAATGAAAATAATTGCCTCTGCTAGTGGCAGTTGATTAAAGGTTTTCTTTTGATTCACCATATTAATGACTCTGACCGAGATGAGCTGAAAATTTTCACCATTTCTGAGTAGTTTTAGAAAGATTTTTCAAAACAGTTTTTCGTTATTGATGCATGTTATACGTACTCTAACATGTAATACAACATTGCTGAACAAATTTTCGACAAAATGGCGAAGAAATTGACGCAGTACATGCAGTACAGCAAAATATTTAGGCGTTCCAAACCTTACACGAGTTTTCCTCAGAAATTTTGAAAAGGGGCCCCTATATTGAAAGGTACATCGTTAGTCACGACAAAAATGATTTAATTTTCATTCTTTTCAAAAAAATATTTTGAAATCTTCCATCATGTGCGTAGAACTCAAATATTTTTAGCGCTTAATAAAAAGAATTATTTTCAAACAAAATATACGAAAACACATATGTATTTCCCATGAAAAACTCAAGCACTTTGAGGCACGTGTTCACATAGTTCAATTTCACTTAAATTTCTCCCAATTTTTTTAAAACCTTCATTGATTTCCTGACGGCTAATAGACAAAATTCTTACATCACAGAACTAACTGTCATCCTAATGCATATGGAGAATCACAGCCACATCTAGAAAGATGCTTTCTATGTACATTTTGATTGTAAGAGAATTGAAGAATCATTATTTATGACTTAAATTCACTAATTTACTCAATGTTCCTCAATCTTTGTTGAACCCTCCTTTGTTTCATTATTATGCTCTCATTTTCCAGATGAATTAAAAAAAATCGCATCATATATGTTGATTTAGATTTTTCGAATTTATACGAAAACTTCTACTTGTTCGTTTTTTTGCATGGTATACTATTTTTCTACTGCTCATAGTGCTCGTCTTCCTTGTCTTGCTGTATTTCTTATATTTATTGTCTTCGTTCATGTCGTTATCGCTGCCGCCGACTAAGCTCGTGGCCGAATGTTCTCGTTTGCTTTGTGTACATGCAGATTACGATTGTGTCTTTCAATGCTAACTTCTTCGCTGGTGGCGCTGTCTGTTGGTTTGGAGGTACTAGGTACAGTCGTTGCTAAATGGGCACGTTTTTCCAGGTACTCCTACACGCTTAGTCCCGGTTTCGGTTTCAATGTCGCTTTTCAAACCACAGTAACAGATGGCTTGCCATACGAGATATTTCTTTGCGAACTTCGACAGCTTGAATGGGATTTGAAAATCTCTGCCACCTATCCTCTTCAAGTCGACGTATAATATTCCTGCTCGGGAAATTCTTTAAAGTCTGACTTGATTTTCGTCATCCTGTTCCACGCAACCAGGCTTCGTCAGTATCTTCATGGCCAGCTACCGCGATCGTTCTTTGGCCGATTTGTTTTGCTTACGATTTGGAGTCATTATCTTGTTCTCAGTCGACAGTTCGGCTCATTTTTTTACCTCGATGCACGCTTGTAGACGATATTCCCTGCATGCTTGCGACATCTAGAACAGAGAGGTTGGGGTTCCACTTTAAACAGCTGGCACTCTTTACGTCGTTTTTGCGACCTTCGGCTTTCGATTTCTCCCCGAATCAGTCTTGGAAAGTAATCAATTCATTCAAAAATGCGATGGAGTGAGTGATTTATGAGTTATCTTAGACAGTCATTTAGAATTTGTGGACTATTTTAATACAATTGCTCATAGAGCTAGCAATATGCTTAATTTTATAAAACATTTTGGCTCTCATTTTTAATATCCTTAAACAATTCTAACTGTTCGGTTTATTTTAAGAATTCAGTCATTTCAAAAATGGTAAGAATGGTATGCCATGATTTCGTTTACAAACGAATGCCGTTCTGCAGCGCACTGACTGTGGAGAAATACGAAAGTGGTTAAGCACTTCTTCCACTATGTATCCTAATGTATATTAAATAGCATACTCTTGGGCAATCTCTGGGTTCTAGAAATAAAAAAGCACAAAATTTGGTTCATTCATACTAATTTCTATTAAAATCTCAAATGCAATGCGGGATGCCAAGCCATAACTAATCGCAACCCCAAATTTTGCATAAATATTTGGGACCATAAAAGGAATCACCAAATTCAGTTTGAAACAAAAAAAATGCTCTACCCTAATATCTCCATTTAGAGAGTCTTAAGAAGATTTCACCTGAATTCTATAATAAGGTATATCAATAATATTTAACTTGTATTTGGTTGCATGTTCCAAGTTTTCAAAATTATTTTTAAATAAAAAAATAAAATGTCGGACGTATGATGTATCTAAATGCTGAATTAGTAATTTCTCAGCGACCTCTGCTGATGTTGAACTCCGACCTGCTGAGATGATAGGCAGTCACGCTTACCTCTCAACCACCAACGCCGTCATTCCAAATTTCTTATTTGAATCTAATTGGTGTTTGTCAGCGCTACATCAGTTCAACGAGGTGTGTTAGCTCTACACAGATAATCAATGATTGAATTGACAAAATTGTTCTTTAATCGTTAGTAATTTTGGAATAACGAAATAAATTGGAAAGAGATCAATAGAGAAGAATGTTTTCTTTGAAATTACATAATGCATTTTCTAAACACATACTTTAGTATTTCCGGGCAAAACTAGTATTTGTTCTCAAATTAGGTCGGAGCTCGACCGACGATATGCTGCGGTAACTGTAATTAATATTGTTTGTATATAAAAGGAAATTTTCTTATTTATCCCTCTCTTTCTATTTAATGTCATTTAATTATCATTCAAATATTCCTTGGACCGTTTGAAATTTGTACTCCCAATGTTCAACCAAATTGAGGCCTACCCTCTTTGTCACGTCGATGCCTGTTCGAAATTTATTATTATATGCAGGCTTTCGCCGGTTTACTTTCATTCCAATGCCTTCATCGTCCTGCTTACAACACAGAACAGACAGTGTCTGCAATTCGGAGAACCGACACGTCTCGCATCGTCGTCGCACCTTCCTTGTTTTGACGGCCCACACAACTGTTTTGTGTACAAAGAAGACGACCGTCGTGTAGACCGCGCGGATATCAAACGTTACCCCCGCATTCTAATCCGTGTCCGTGTGATGGTATGTTTTATTCAACATAAAAACACAAACTTCGTTAGATGCCCTTACGCTCACATGTACATTTTGACAGGATGTGCCCTGCGGAAAGAGCGCATGTGCAGCAATGGTTATTAGCAAATGTTTGTGTAATGGGGTTGTGTTAGGAAATTGTGATTCGACGACGGCATCAACACAGCTCTATCGGTTGCACTGGTATTGGATGTTGTTCCCAATAATGCAGTCACCAAGGAACGGCCACGATCTGCGGTGAAAACGGTATCCAGAGTGACGTTTGTTCACTCGTCATAAGCATAAATCATGATGGGTGTTAGAGGAAGCAACAGTTTTGGGAGGTGGTAGAAATAAAGGTTATTTTAATTATCAATTATGTGGGGTTGTTGCATTGCCGTTTGAAATTTCGGGATTGAATGGTGGGGAGTGCAATTAAATAAATAGCTTTGTCGATCATTGGAACATTCCCCCAACTGTCGAGGCAGGCTATTCGTTTTTTAAAGTCGTAAGAAACTTAGATGTTTCAGAAACTTATTTCATATGTTCCACCTTTTAAGGCTTCTCGCATCGGTTATCAGAATTTATTAGTGGAAATTTTAGTATGATCGATTTTAAGTACATATATTAAAGTTTTATTTATACTTTTATTAGTCCGTCCATGTTCAAATCGCCAAGAAGTTCTGTCGCATGATGATACAAAAACTACAGTGGTTAAAATTAGTTGTGGAATTTGCGATTCGGCTTTGTCTCATCAGAATCCGACACTAACTTAGTGACAGGACTAATCCAGCGCCGGATTGATACTAGCTCCAAAAACCGGAGACACAATTTGTGATATCCAAGCGTGCCAAGCGTGATATCCCGCTAGAAAAGGATCTCATTGTAAGCTGATGGGAACTAATGAAATCGAAACATTTGGTTTGGCTCAGCATGCTAACGCAAGATGCACTATGCTATATTTCGCACTGAATTTTTATTTGTGAAATAATGAGTCTATTTGCGCCCTGATTCTATTTCATTTGAATCCATTAATTAGATCAGCATCTGCCTTCTTTGTTACATTGGCTCAAATGGTTTGGTGATGATTGTGGCATTCGAATCGAGTTTTTATTTTTCATAATGATCACAAATCTTTTATATTCTCGATTCGAGTTTTTGTGTTGCACTCAAATATTTAACATGTCCTGACCATTTTTGTTGTTATGTTCGTTATTAAGAACGATCCAAAAATGTTGATGCTAATTTTCTATACATTCCATCGATTGTAGGCAAAGTAATTATTAAAACAGTGTTGCAACCCTCTTAATAGAGTAAAATATAGCGCTTTACCCAAGTTGATTAGGGACCATTCATAACTTAGGTAACATTTTTTGGGACGAGGACACAATGTGACCTGGTTTGACAGATGTAGAAGGAGAAGTTAGCAGGAACATTACGTAACATGTTTTCACTGAAACTTTTTTCACTTTTTTATAGAATTTGTTATGTAGGGGAACATGGGGTGACTTGGCCAGGTTTTCAGCTAAACTTGCATAAATCTCTAAATCCCTCAAAAGTCATTGCGATATAATGTGTAATGTTATTGTGCGTGTTCATGATTTTTTGCAGAATTTTTAATTTAATTTTTCAAACGTTATAAAAGTTTTTCTGGGATCGTTTTATTTTGTCAAGTCTCCCCAATGCGGGCACTAAGGCCTGGGGAGACGACCAAGAGAACTTTGAAAAATCATAACAAAAAATAATGAAATTTGTGACAATTTTTGCATGACGTGAATAAAGGGCGAACACGAAATTATTGCGACACATTCAACAGGACATAACTTTTTTACCATTGGGTAAAAATCAACCAAATTTTGCACACTTTCTCATGGATGTGTATTGTTTACATGCTGTCAAACTCGAAGTCGTGTTTTTCGATTCAACAAAAATGGAGGTGAACCAACGCGAGTCGAGAGAACAAATTCTTTCCAAACACCTGGAATTTCCTGACCTGTCGCACCGGCAGTTGGGAAAAATGTTAAACATTCACCATTCAACCGTCTCCAGAGTGTTGAAGCGGTTTCAGGAGCGGTTGTCGTTGGACTACGGCAAAGGAGCTGGAAGAAAACCGGGACCGGAGAACAAAAAGACGGAGGGAAAGGTAAAGCGGATGATAAAAGCAAATCCCAACGTCTCAAGCCGTGGTTTGGCTAAAAAGATCAGCATGTCGCAGAGCTACGTCCAGAATGCACAGAAGAGAGCTGGACTACATACATACAAGGTACAGAACTTCCCAAACCGCGATGAGCGGCAACAATCGACGGCTAAAACTCGAGCACGGAAGCTCTACGAGAAGATGCTGACAAAATATGGCTGCTGTGTGATGGACGACGAAACGTATATAAAAGCCGATTTTAAGCAAATTCCGGGGTTGGAGTTTTTCACCGGCAAGAGCAAGTTCTGTGGACGACAAATTTAAGAACAAGAAAATGTCGAAGTTCGCCTCCAAATATCTCATTTGGCAGGCCATCTGCTCTTGCGGACTGAGGAGTGAGCCTTTCGTGACAAAAGGCACAGTAAATGGCGATATCTACAAATCTGAGTGCCTCGACAACTATTGAATTAGGTATAAACTGACCACCAATAGGAATTATTCCATTTAATCCTTTTCAAATTCCTTTATTAACACTCGGAATACCAAGGGGGTAAAAAGTTACGCGGACTACCAAGGGGGTCTAAAAAAATGGGAACGCTTACTTTGACCGGACATATCTCAGCCGTTACATAATCGATTTTAAATCTGTCTTCACCAATAGAAAGGTATGTCTTTTGTGAACACGTCGAATTAAAAAAGTAAAAGAATAGAGTTGTCTACCGTAAGTTAGAGTAAAAAGAGTATAACAAAGTCAGTGAGAAAAAAAATGGGAACGCTTTTTTGACTTGCCATATCTTAGCTGTTTGCTCACCAATTTTAATTCTTTCTTCACCATTGGATAGGTAAATCTTTTATAAAAACAGTGAACAAAGAATGATGGAAAACAAATTTGTATATCTGAAGTAATTGTAAAAACAGTAATTGAGAGTCAGTATAGACGAAATGAGTTTTTCTGTTCAAACAATCGTATCACGACCGTTTGTCAACCAATTTCAATTTTCCTTACACCAATGCAATCCTTAGAGCTTCTAGACTTGTAATATATGCAATAAATAGTAGATTTTCAAAAATTGCTATACTTTTTCGAGTTTTTAGTAGATAGGATTTTTACAATCTACATGGTATACGGTTGATTGAAATTCTTTGCGACTTGTTAGTTTTACGGTTTGAAAATTACCTGTTTACTCAATAGTCCTACATATTATACATGGATATTATTATGTCAAAATGTTTGCACAAACGTGGAGAAACACAATATTGTATGTATGTTACTAAATAATAGAGTGTGTTAGGACGATTCAGTAAATACGAAGAAGTTCAGAATTTTAATATATTCGTCATATGACTCTAAATTTGAAGCGATGACCTATACATTTTAATACACCAATCGATTGTAATTGATGGCGGCTACAATTTCTGAAAAAAACACATTTTTATATTTTCTAAAAAAATAGCCAAAAGTACGTAGAAGTACAGAAATTTCATTTAGTTGGCAAATAACGTCGAATTCAAAGCAATGGCCTATACCTTTTTATATACCAATCGATTATAATTGCTTTTGGTTACAATTTCTGGAAGAACAATTTTTATATATTCACAAAAATAGACAAAAGTACGTACAACTACAGTAATTTCATTTAGTTGACAAATAACTTCAAGTATTCAAAGCTATCACCTATGCAATTTATACACCAATCGATTGTAATTGATTTTGGCTACAATTTCTGAAAGAACAATTTTTTTAAAGAACACATATTTATATTTTCTCAAAAAAATAGACAAAATACGTAGAAGTACGGAAATTTGATGTAGTTGGCAAATAAGGTCAAATTCAAAGTGATGGCCTACACTTTTACATATACCAATCGATTGTAATTGATTTCGGCTACAATTGTTGCAAGATAAACTTTTCATATTTTCCCAAAAAAAAAACGACAAAAATACGTAGAAGTACAGGAATTTCGTCTGATTGGCACATAACTGCAAATTCAAAGGGATGACCTACACTTTTTTATACACCAACCTATTGTAATTGATAGCGGCTACAATTTCTGAAAAACACATTTTTATATTTTCTCAAAAAATAGCCAAAAGTACGTAGAAGTACGGAAATTTCATTTAGTTGGCAAATAACGTCAAATTCAAAGTGATGAACTATACCTTTTTATATACCAATCGATTATAATTGATTTTGGTTACAATTTCTGGAAGAATGATTTTTATATTTTCCCAAAAAATAGACAAAAGTACGTACAACTACAGTAATTTCATTTAGTTGAGAAATAACTTCAAGTATTTAAAGCTATCACCTATGCAATTTATACACCAATCGGTTGTAATTGATTTTAGCTACAATTTCTGAAAGAACAAATTTTTATATTTTCTCAAAAAATAGCCAAAAATACGTATAAGGACAGAAATTTCATTTAGTGGGCAAATAACGTCGAATTCTATGGGATGATTTATACTGTTTTATACACCAATCGATTGTAATTGATGGCGGCTACAATTTGTGAGAAAACAATTTTTATATTTTATCTAAAAATTGACAAAATACAAAGAAGTACAGCAATTTCAAATAGTTGGCATATAACTTTGAATTCATGTAACATAATTTGGGAAATGCTGTCTTAATCACTATTCTCATCAGACCTTACTCCCTCCGATTTTTGATCACTGTAGTCATTTCTAAGAGGAAAAAATTCATCGGAATAATACCTTCCATATGGTCGCCGATGGGTCTTCGGTCTTCAAGAATGAGAAGTATCATATCAACCAAGACGAAGAGAAACAAAGGTGGGAGCATTTATCACTTTTAAGTGTATTAGTTTTTTTAGTTGTTAAATTAAACATGGTGTCCGGGACCTTGGAAGTAAACATAACCATCCGGAGGAGTATGTTTAAAAAATTTCTGTAACAAAGCCAATTATGTCATTTGTTTATGTTTTTCTTCTTCATGTTCTCCGATAAAGCAGTTTTATCGAAGGAAAATGATAACCGTACTCATACATAGCAAAATGTGGCCAACTTGGCAGTCGTGCGTTTCATAGATGTTAAATTATTCGGTTGTATTTGTGGCATCGCCATTTTTCAGTAGTGTGATTCTGGGTTAAATTTTCAATAGAACCTCATGGCGGGATTTTTTTTGTTTATAGAGGTTTTAACTTTAGAATCATTCGCCTCTGTTATCGGGTTAGAAGATTCTATTTTAAAAAGATCTCAAAGCCTATGTACGGGGTGCGGAATCGATCCCAGTTGAGCTACGTACAAGGCATTCGATCCCCATGATGAGATTCTCTTTGCCTACTGTTCGACAATTGTCTTAGGGCGCCAGCGGGTGCTCGTTCAGTGAGCCATTTGCGCGACTTCCCGAGGGTTAACTATCAACAGCTGAGATAACAGTATGTCCAGATTTTCCCCTCAAATACACTAAATGAAATTTCTGTACTTCTACGTATTTTTGGCTATTTTTGAGAAAATATAAAAATTTGTTCTTTCAGAAATTGTAGCCAAAATCAATTACAATCGATTGGTGTATAAATTGCATAGGTGATAGCTTTGAATACTTGAAGTTATTTGTCAACTAAATGAAATTACTGTAGTTGTACGTACTTTTGTCTATTTTTGAGAATATATAAAAATTGTTCTTCCAGAAATTGTAACCAAAAGCAATTATAATCGATTGGTATATAAAAAGGTATAGGCCATTGCTTTGAATTCGACGTTATTTGCCAACTAAATGAAATTTCTGTACTTCTACGTACTTTTGGCTATTTTTTTGAGAAAATATAAAAATGTGTTTTTTCAGAAATTGTATCCGCCATCAATTACAATCGATTGGTGTATTAAAATGTATAGGTCATCGCTTCAAATTTAGAGTTATATGACGAATATTTTAAAATTCTGAACTTCTTCGTATTTACTGAATCGTCCTAACACACTCTATTATTTAGTAACATACATACAATATTGTGTTTCTCCACGTTTGTGCAAATATTTTGACATAATAATATCCATGTATAATATGTAGGACTATTGAGTAAACAGGTAATTTTCAAACCGTAAAACTAACAAGTCGCAAAGAATTTCAATCAACCGTATACCATGTAGATTGTAAAAATCCTATCTCCTAAAAACTCGAAAAAGTATAGCAATTTTTGAAAATCTACTATTTATTGCATATATTACAAGTCTAGAAGCTCTAAGGATTGCATTGGTGTAAGGAAAATTGAAATTGGTTGACAAACGGTCGAGATACGATTGTTTGAACAGAAAAACTCATTTCGTCTATACTGACTCTCAATTACTGTTTTTACAATTTCTTCAGTTATACAAATTTGTTTTCCATCATTCTTTGTTCACTGATTTTATAAAAGATTTACCTATCCAATATTGAAGAAAGAATTAAAATTGGTGAGCAAACAGCTAAAATATGGCAAGTCAAAGAAGCGTTCCCATTTTTTTCTCACTGACTTTGTTATACTCTTTTTACTCTAACTTACGGTAGACAACTCTATTCTTTTACTTTTTTAATTCGACGTATTCACAAAAGACATACCTTTCTATTGGTGAAGACAGATTTAAAATCGATTATATAACGGCTGAGATATGTCCGGTCAAAGTAAGCGTTCCCATTTTTTTACCCCCTTGGTATTCCGAGTGTTAAATACAGCAATTTTACTTGCTTCGCCTTTTGCCGTTCTTGCAGCAGCACGACGAAGCTCCGCTATTTTGGCCAGATTTGGCATCATGCCACTATTCTAAAAGTGTCCTGGAGTGGTATGAGGCCAATTCTGTCCATTTTGTTCCAAAGGACATGAATCCGCCAAACTGTCCGGAGCTGCGCCCGGTGGAGCAGTACTGGGCAATGATGAAGCGGGAAGTTCGGAAGAGCAAGAAGACAGTCAAAGACGAGAAGGACATGTTAAGAAAATGAAAAAAAAACTGAGAAACTGATACCGGATGACACTGTAAAGACTTTGATGGAGGGCATCAAACTAAAATGCGTTCAATTTTACACTCAAGGCTCGATTAACTTTTCTTTTGATTTTTGAAGTAAATATATGTATAAAACTACCCTAAAATTTTGGTTTGATTTTAAACATTATAAGAAAATTGGCATGACATTTTCGGTGTCGCAATAATTTCGTGTTCGCCCTTTAATCATGGTTCCTTTTTCAAAAACAAAACATAGTTAAGTTTATTTACAAAGTTGTGGCGAAAAAAGGAGCTAAGTTTGTGTTTTTTAAAAGTTATGCAAATTTTATTTGAAAAAGCAAAAGACAGTTCGTTAGTAGCACTATCGAAGATAGAAAAAAACAAACTTGCACTGGCTTGCTAAGCTAAAATAAAGTTTCGATTCCATTATAAGCTCTCAGAATCCATACCCAGCTGAAGAACCCAAGCAGACAAATTGTCCAAGGTATCTTGCAGTAGTCCTTGCAAGTCGACAGCTTTGGGACCTGTAATAGAGACCACACCGTCATCTACAAGTTGCCTTAGCATGCAGGAATTGACAAGACATTCATCAATGTCATTCACATAAAAATTGAAGAGAAGAGGGCTTAGACATGAGCCCTGGGGAAGGCCCGCACAGCTAAATCGTGATGTCCATAAATCACCAGGCGAGAAATTCATGTGTTCTTCAGACAACAGGCTTAGCAAAAAATTGTTGAAAGACTATTCTGGTGCAACTTCTAATAAAGAAGGTTGATAGAAACTGGATCAAAAGCCCTCTTAATATTCAAGAATACTGAGGCCATCTGCTCTTTGTTAGCATAGACCATTTGAATTTCTGTTGAGAGCAACGCAAGGTAATCGTGCGTCCTTGTCTTTGTGGAAACCAAATTGTGTATCTGACAGTAAGCCATTTGCTTCAACCCAATTGTCGAGGCGAAACAAGATCATTTTGTCGAACAACTTTCGGATACAGGACAGCATTGCAATCGATCGATACGAGTTGTGGTCGAAAGCTGGTTTTCCTGGTTTTTGGATGGCGATGACCTTCACTTACCTCCAGTCATGAGGGACAAGATTACCCTCAAGAAACTTACTAAATAAATTCAACAAGCGTTTCTTGGCAGAGTCTGGCAGATTTTGTAACAAGTTAAATTTGATTCTGTCTGGCCCTGGGGCTTTATTGTTACATGATAAGAGAGCAAGTGATAACTCCACCATCGAAAACGGTGTTTAGTTCGCGTTATCGTGCGGGGGACTACCGTGCCATCTTCTGTGCCGGAACGGAATCCAGACAAATCTTGGCAAAATCGAATATCCAACGGTTTGAATATTCCATGCTCTCGTTAGTATTGTTTCTGTTTCGTAAGCACCGGGCCGTGCCCCAAAGAGTGCTCATCGATGTTTCTCTCGTTAGTCCGTCGACGTATCGGCGCCAGTAGCTATGTTTTTGGCTTTCATCAAACCATTTATGCGCGCTTCCGCCATCGCATACTGTCGGTAGCTATCTGGCAGCCCGTTGTCCCGGAAGGTCTCACACGCGGCGGCTTTTTTCGCGTACACGTCTGAGCACTCTTTGTCCCACCATGGATTGGGAGGACGCCCGCGAGAGTTCGCGTCTGGTACGCGTTTGGTCTGAGCTTGCATCGCGGTATCGGGAATCAAGTCAGCCCGTACTCTTCCTCCGGAGGAAGCTCTTGAGTGGGCTCGATGTTGTCGGATATCGGATGCGTAACTCTTCCAATCAATATTTCGTGTGAGGTCATAAAAAACATTGATTTATTCGGTGGTCTGAACCGTTAGCAATATTAATTACGATTGGCAGATGGTCGCTGCAGTGGGGATCAGAGACTACCTCCACATGCAATCTAACCGCAACGATGTCGAGCAAAGGGACGGGTCTAAGGCGCTCGGACACGCTGGAGGGGCCGGAATCCGCGTCATTTCAGCCGTGTTCAAAATGGTCATAGTGAAGTTGACGCAAAGCTCATGGATTGAGGTAGATCGAATTAGCCATCGAAGGATACAATCGCTTAATGGAGGTGCTATTTCGCAGTGAACTGCATCAAAAATGTTTTTACTGTGGGGAGAAAGCTTATCAACATGCTTTTAAGAGGATCAGAAAAATTTAGTGCTGTAAAAATACGGTCCACAAAGTCAGAGAAATTTATTAAGTCAGCACTGGTTTTTTCTCTGACTGAGATATGGGATCACTTGGGTTTTTTGATATTCCTGGAAGTGCTGGGAACTCCTTTTCTGAGACCGGAAACGACTTGCTTCGGTTTTGCACCGATACTTCCTTCAGAGTTATTTTAGGGGGGCAAGAAGAGATACCTTCTGGCCTTAACGACGAAACTTGGCAGAGGAAATGTTCCTTCTGTTTCTATTGCTTCTAGGCACAGCAGAAGATGTTCCCTCCTGGGGTTCATCACAGTGGCCTTCGTCAGTAGACAAATTGGTATAGATGTTCGTAGAGGCCGGTGGCGTAGCTATCTTAAGCATTTTCGCAAAAGATCGCTTAGAGCGTCCCTGAAGGGAACGCTTAAGATTGTCCTCGCGCTGTTTGTACGCGGGACATGCCGGGAGATCATGTGGATTTCCCCCACAGCAGAGACACTTTTCGACATCCCGTCCACAGGAATCATCCGCATGATTCCCACCGCATTTCCCACAACGAGCTAATTGCTGTAATGGGAGACTTTGTGTCCCAGTTGTTTGCAATTATTACAGTTCATGACCCGCGGCACAAAGAGGCGAACAGGCAGACGAACCTTGCCAAAGAGGAGCTGGTTGGGTAGAGCAGAACCGGTGCAGGTCACCCGATAAGAGTCGGAGTAGATGTATGTTTTCTTCCCATCAGCTGCGACTGATGCTGAATGCAAACGTTTGCACTCCAGTATTTTCACTGGGTTAAGCATGGGGTCTTTGGAACAGCCAGTAGGTCCCATATTTCAGTAGGTCCTCGCAACTCAGACTCGAATCGGAAACGACCCCACATATTTAAACCCTGTTAGCTGGAATGTACACTCTGTACTCCTTCGTAAAATGACCGTAGCCAGCAATATCATTTGCCTGATTTAAACTGTTTACAACCGCTCGAAGCTTATCAGGGCGAATTTTCGATATTTCTGTAACGGCTATATACCGATCCGTCAGAACTCGAGAAATCTGCAACATATTCAAACACTTTTTGTCTTTGGTTCGGAAAAAAATATCTCGAAGGGCCCGGTGGCCGACCTTGGATATACTTTGAGCCGGGGAGCAGATTTTGTTTCGACGTCCATCACAACTTGAGATGAACAGCCGTTAGGGGAAGTCATGAACCCCAGAAGGGGAGAACCAAGAAGGGGAAACGTAAAATAATACTTAACTTTTGTATGTAACGATATCCAGACGGCTTACCACAAGAACACTGCTTCACTAGTCACTCACCGGCTAACGGTACTCAGAAACCGAAACATACAAGAAGGGAAAAAACTGAAACCTCGACGAGGCGGACAGTGCGCAAGATAACCTTGAACGCGGATTAGTACTACGTTTTGTCCCTACACACTGCACGGACTGGCAATAAAACATTTGTGTCTCAACCAAGCGCTCGAAAACGAATGATACGGTTATAGATAATTTTGCTCAACCGCAAGTTGCAGTCTTGGCATCCAAAATGACGTCATTCATTGATTTCTGTCATCTATTCTTCAAGCTCGTTTCAAAAATACCCTTATGGTTACGTTTATTTAAAATTTCGCTCAACTGGATGTCACCATCTCGGATTCCAAAATGGCACCAATCTACCATTTCTATCATCTGCTCGTCAAGCCCGTTTCAAAGACACCCATTATTAAGGTTATCAAAAAGTTACCTTGTTGGATTTCTAAATGGTTTCAAACTTCTATCTTCAACTTCTGTTCGTCAAGTTCGTTCCAAACATATTCACATTGTTAGGGTTACCGAAAATAATGCTTAATCGGAATTTGCCATCTTGGGTTTCCGAATGGTTCCAAATATCCATTTTCATCATCTATTTTCTCGTGTTCGACCCGGAGGATTTTCATAGAAGCATGATAAAATGGGGTCAAAAAGCTGATAAAATCGGAGGCTGATAACACTAGTCTTAACTGTACACTGTTCCACCGAAAGTCGCCATCTTGAATTTCAATTTCATGTTCTTGTTAAGCATGTTACCATAATACCTATATTGTTAGGGTTGTCGAGAATATTGCTGAACCAGAAGTCGCCATATTGGATTTTAAAGGGACGCATACATACATTTTCATCAACTGTTTGTCAAGTCCGTTCCAAAAATACCCATGTTGTTGGGATTATCGAGAACCATCCAACGAATTTTGATGAGAATGTGAAACGAAAGTTTCACATTCTCATCAAAATTCAAATAAATCAAATAAATCTCAAATAACGAACATTTTTTTACGAACTAGTTCAATTTACGAATCCCCGCTTCAGTTTGCAAAAGGGATGTTCCAGTGTATTATCTCAACAGCAACCTCGAATTACATACGTTTCGATCTCGAAACCAACACCTTTTGCATTTCCTCATTTTCAACCAGTAATCAGGTATTTTGTTTTGATACAGCTCCTTGTCAGCCTATTTGCAGCCTCTCATTTAAGAATTGAAAAGGCCTCTTTCACTGTTCTGCGACCAACGCCAATAATGTTGGTATCTTTCGTAAACCTAACTAACCTATGATGTAATGACTTCACACAAAGTCGCCATTTTTTCCTTTCCTGGTAAAAGGTCACATACAATAGCGCCTAAATATTGCACCATTTTTCACCCAGCATTATGTGCGTCGAATTAAACCAAAGAAACATATGCATGAGAAAAGATAAACAGTGAGCGACGGCAAAACTCAACTGCAAAAAAGAAAATGTGCCTAGAAAATTCTTTTGTTTGTCGGACAATGTGAGACACTGTAGCAATTCCACCTCCATTTCAACTCCGATCACTGCCGTTTGGTTTACTAAACCAAACCAAGGGTCCACCGAACGAAAAGGACTCCCATTTTGCGTGGTTTGGGTGGGGGTTGTTGACATGGTAAAGTGAACTGTATTTGTTGTGTCTTCTGTGCATTGATAATTTCAGAGATGACGCTTGGCCTAAAATTGGTCGGCGGTAGCGGCATAACCGAAAGAAAATGGTAGTGATGCAGAATAAACGCAAACAATGGATTATTGCAAGTGCGACAGGTACTCCGAATGGGAGTGGAAATATTTTGCAATCTACGCCTTTCTAGTAGATGATACAAAAGTTTTACAGTAAGGAAGACAGTGCAACCACAGCGAAAGGAATGTATTCAAACAGTACGACCGGAGGCGTTTGCAGGAGAGTGATGGCGGTTGTTGGGAAATTAATTAAAGTGCAATTACGAGTTCCACATCAACTTGTGTCGATAGAACAATGACAACATCTGTACGGGGGACTGTTTTCTCAGTGAAATGGTTGTGCATCGGAAGTAGTGAAGTGAAAACGAAAGAATTTCCTCCCTAGTAAAATTACCGCAAGCTGTGAGTGAGATATGCAATAGCAAACAAAACCAATTCAATATAAGTTAGTGAAGTTTTCATCTGGCGTGACACAAATAGCTAGTTGTCTAAGTAGGAGAATGCTTTTACTAAGTATAATTGCAATAACAATGTAAGCGTCGTCTGTGATTGTCAAGTGATCGATAACCCCTGCAGTGAACGGATAAGATTGATCAAATAAATGGAAACTGATAACCGCCCACACCGGGTTCAATCAATCATCTCAAGGTTAGCGAAATGGAGCTATGGAAGCGTAATCCATAAACCGAATCCAGGATTAATCCTATCTAGTGGTGGTGTGTAGTGCCGCTCCCGGGAGGGGTTGTGAGATGAAAGTCATCAATCGTCTTCATCGGCGGCTTCAACCTTTCACGAGTAAAGCCCCAAAACTGTTGGTGTTGTTTTCGGCTTCGCCCTCACCGTCAAACTGTCACGAGTGTAGTAGTTGTAGTGATCGTCACACTGCTGGAGCCCACAGTAGCTATCGTTGTCCGGTTTGGTGCCATTGGAGAACCCCCTACCACCGAAGGCGGCGCAGGGTTCGTTGGTGGTATCGTGATTATCTGCAACGCCACCACCACCACCGCCGACACGAAGCGCCGGTCGCTTGCGACAGGCAGCGTGAAGACGCAAGCACATCCTCAGCCGGGTTCGGTCACGTGACCGAACACTGCTGTTTTAATCGAATTCTCTTCTCTACCGTTAGTGCACCGAATATCACCTGTTCCAATGATGGGATACATCATGGGTTGTGCTTGTTTCAAAGGTAATTGAAAGCTGTGAATTAATTTTGATATCATTTTATACGGTTGAGTGATATTTTTTGGCTGGTGCGAGATGAATTGTGTAAGCTATGTTCATTAGTAAAAGTGTGGTACCGGCCAGATTCGATTATCCGTTGACTCGATCATCCGTAACTTAATTTTCCCTAGAACAGGAATGAATTATCCGTAATCCGATCATAAAGAGAAATTAACTAGATTATTAGAGCTTTTTTCCCCTATCTACATTACGCTACAATTTCTGGAAGAATCGATATATTCTATAAAAAATAAAAACTTCGTACGTCACAACGCGCTTTCGAATACATTCTGGAAGCAGCGAAAGGTCATGGAGTACCTTTATATATCACGAACTGGATACACGCAATACTTAGCACCCGACATCTGTGTTCATCGTTAGAACAAGTAGAGATTAGGAATAAAGAAACTGAATGTTTGCGAATACCCTCAAAGTGGAGTACAGTCACCACTTCTATGGAACCTTCACCGATGAAGAAACTTAATGACCTTGGGTTTCCGACACCGATAATTATCATATAACGAACATCGGTATTTGCGTTAACACTCTTTTTGATTTAATGCAACAAACCTTATGTCTTGTTGAGCAATGACGTCTTCATAGTTTTTTTCCAAATTAAACATCAGTAGTGTTTTTCACGCAACGAAGGATTACAACCAGAGCTCGGCTGTTGCAATTCTTTGACTCTAAAATTATTGTCGAACATCAAGTTAAGTTCGTTGTAAGTAATTCTTGACTCAAAATATAGTTGGTCAGCTCACACTGATTTCGAAATAAAGAAAGGTTGCAAGGACTTCGGTCAATGTAGACGGGTTTTCGGTAAATCATAGGGACTCAAACCCAAGTACATTCAGTGCGTGTACACAGCAATTGTAGGACTAATACTGACATACGGGTGTCTTGTGTGGAGAATTCACCCGGTCATTCTGTATTACCTGGAAATGATTAAGAATGTATTGGTTAGAGCTGACACGGTGACTTACTCCGTTGCTCCAGAACCACTTCTACTATTATCGATAAATTGGATAAAGCAGGAAATTCGTTCTTGAGCTGTATCCGATTATGCCAACCATTGGCGTAGCTCGTAAACATGCGTTAAAATAATTTTTTTTGACAGCTTTGAGTGCGAAAAGGTCAAAGCATTTGTTGCATTTCTCCAAGCACAATTGTAGTATTCTAGTCAGGGCACTGACTGGACGTTGCAAACACAATTATCTCATAGGTAATATTCAACGTGGTGAGTATCATTCGTGTGAATTCGATTATGGAACTTCCCACGATTTGACGAACAGCTGCCATGCAGTAATGCAATTGTGCATCTAGATTTTGGGATTCCCATACATAGATGAACCTACGTACAGGGAATTAAAACTTAAGTATATACTATGGTTCCTATCTCAGCGTAGTAAATAACAATGGGTTTTATCAGTAGGGTTAATTATTCCTTGAGAAGTGAAGAATCCAGGCTGCTTATTGTTTTGTTTTGTGATCATATTGTGCTGTCATTTTCCATTTCCGTACCTTTTTTCTTTCGCCTCCCTTTCTCTCCCCGTCAGGAAAGTGCTGGGACGACATGACAAGGCATAAATCTCCAAATAGCATGGGAAACTTGTCATTTGAGCCAATATATTCTGATCCTAGTGCCAGTTTAATAACGTTGTCTCAAATGCCAATATACAAACGCTCGCTTTCGCGCGATCATGAATCATTCAAATTCAAACATGTGAAAATTTTCACACGCTTGCATACGCGGCATAAAAACGCTTAAACGATAAAACACGTTAAAATAGAAATGCTTGTGTCCTTCGTGGTAGTACAAATCTAGTTACGCATGCGAACATGTTTTCGCCATCTCGTGTACATAAAAACGCTCCTTTGATCAAGTATGTATGTTAGCATTTACAAATTTATAAGTGTAATCTCAAGTACGATAATACGAACGCCCGTTTCCACACCACTATGAATCGGTCACGCCCACAAGCCCCTACCTTTGGTCCTAACAGCCCAGCTCCTTGCCTTCAGTCTTCGTCTGGAAAAACAAACAAACTTATATACACTAGAAGTCTCAGGGTGACATGATCTGATTCTCTAGATAGTAATATGGAAGAACTTACTCCCTTCTAGACCTGAACCATATACTCAAAATCGCAGTTAGTGCGAACAGTCAAAAGCCCACGCGAACATACAAATGCTTGAGTGCAGCGCGATACTATAACCGTGGTCATAAACGTGAACATTCAATTGCTATGATCACCACAAACCTACGCCAGCGATCTCCCAAAAATAAAAACGCCCCTGACCTACGAATTTATAAACGTGGCGTGAAGTGCTATTATACGAACGCGTGTTCCAACGCGATCATGAATTGGTTATATCCGAAAGTTCATACCTTCGGTCCTAGTACTCAAGGCCCATCGTACAAAAATAAATGACGCTCCTATACACTAGACAACCAGTTTCAGGGCGACATAGTAATATGAAGAACGCACTTCTAGCATCTGAACCGGCTCACTTGATATTAAACCCAGGATTGAAGTACACGTTAACATCCAGGAGACCACGCGAATATGCAAACGAACACACGATTATACAATCGAATTTATACACGTGAAGGTGCATACACACTAGCACTCGCGGTCAAACATATTCCCATACAAACGCTCGAAGCTTTCGCGACCATCTCCCCTGCTATCTCGGTGTCATGAAAACATTCCGGTACTTAAAGGTTGTGTCGTGGATTATTGTGACACTTTAGATTGACTGGTGAATCAGCTGTAGTTACAGCTGATTACTAATGTTTTACCGTAGTTCATTCTTATTAAATTGTCATATGTAACCTGAACTAAATACCTATAGTAAGCAGTTTCGGTAAAATACTCGACATTTTTTGACGCCCTCGATCTGAGCTTGTACAGTTGTTTCCGGTACGTTTTCTCTATTTTTTCTACTTCCTAAACATGTTCTTTTCATCTTTCGCCTCGCCAAAGCTCGCGCCTGATCGTGGCTCATAAAGCATCGATCGGAAAGAGCTAAACACATTTTAGTCGGTGCAAAACCAACAAAATTAGCCACTCACTACTTCTGCACGGTATTGGAATAGTAACATAACGCCAAATTAGGCCGAACTAACGGTTTTTAATCATGCTGTCTTAAAACCGGCAAAAGCCGTTTTGCAAATCTCACAATTCATGAAATTTCAACAGCTTCTGTTTGAAACGGTCATCGACATAAACTACATAAATTCCACTCAGTTTGATGCGTTTTACTTTAACTAAACTAACTGAAATCAGAAGTGCATGTACCAAGGATTCGTTTATCTGTTTCGTTTGACCGTTCATTATAATAGGGCCGATATAACACTATGACAATCTACGAAAACCAAGTAGCTATATGCCATTAAAACTCAACTGTTAAAATATGCACTGGTTACGATTTCAACATGAAGATGTCTTTGAACGAATCTATCAATTTTTATTGATGTCTATCTTTAAACTACGGAGCAGCTTACAAAATAGTTATTCTTAACATATTGAACTTGAGCAGTGCCACGTTCCTGATGTGATGAAACTGGATATAATGTCGATTCAGAAAAGCCATATTTTGGCTTTCAATTAACATTCCACTTCGCGAACAGAAGGTTTTGGAATCAATCAAAACTGTGTTGGTGGATCCATTTCAGGCGATTTAGAATCAGGATGATTCTTTTTCAAGCTTCGCGTTTCTTGCTGCAGAATAAGGTATAACGATTCTTTAGTTGGTCGGGTATATGTCGCCGTTTATCTTTGCGTTGGGCATTAATCAGGTTTGACCGAAACTTAAACCAGAAGCTGAAGAATATTCTACTTGTGACCAGTATATTAATCCAAATTGGCCATCGAAACATTTTTTGAAAGAAATAAAGAAATCTTCCATTCTCGGTCAGCATAGTCCGACAAAAGTCATTAGCTAGCATTCGAATGTGTTCCTCTAATACGTTAGGCAAGTTCAAGTAGTTTGATAACCTGTTATCTTCGTTGTTTTCTTCTACTTCATTAGTTTGTTTTTTTTTTATTTATATTAGTTCGCTTTTCTACAACTCATGAATACCAAAAAATAATCTCAGTCAATTGTTACGCTCTTATTTTACCTCCTTGCATCTTTTTATCATAATTCCGCGTTTTATTTTTTACTATATTTTGAATTAGATTGGTTCCAACACTCACCATCTCTCTCATTCCAAACGTACAAACGCTCGTGGGCTTCGTGATAATACAAAGCTGGTCACAAACGCTAACATGCAATTGCAATAATCCACACATAATTACTTTCGCAATCTCGCCAACATTAAAATACTTCGGTAATTAAGTGAACTTTTAGCACTTATACATTTACGTATTCATGTGATAATAAATCGATCATGTCCAGGAGTCTCTACCCTTGTTCCTAGACAAAACGTTCCATGGTGACATGACCGGGAACTCTAGTGATATGAGGAAACTTTCATCTAGAATCTTAACCGTATACTGAAAAATTAAGCATTAGATTCACGGTCCGCGCGACCATTCAAGAACACACGTGAGCATGGTTATAGCATCGAATTCATACTCGCAAAGCTACACAATGAAATGAATCGAAGGAATCGACAACGAAGAGTGGAGAGATGTTAATCAGCTATACTCTTAAACTTTGCAAGAAAATTCTCTAATTAGCTAGTTAGTAGCTAATTATTGCGACACTTTCAAAATGCGAGCTGCAATCTCTCTTCATGATCAAATACGTTAATATACAAACGCTCGAACCCTTCGCGATCATCCATGAATACCTAAGCCCGCGATCTCGCAAACTTGGAAAAACTCCGGTGATTAGGTGAAGGTTTTAGCATTTCTAAAATTCAAACGCCGTATCAAGCATGAACCTACAAACGCCCGTGCTGGTCGCGATCATGGATCGGTCACATCCGGAAGTATTTACCCTCGATCATAGTAGCCCAGGCCCATGTCTTCAGTTGGACCCATAAAAACGATGCTCATATCCACTAGATAGCAATCCATGGTGACATGACCTAGTGATATGGTGGAACTCACTCTCTTCTAACATCTGAACCGCACACTGAAAATTAAATATCAGATTCTTGGTCAAGAGCGCACAAAAATATGTAAATGACATCACGGTTGTAAAATCGAATTAATGCACGCGAAGTTACATACAAACGCATACGCAATCAAATACGTTAACATACAAACGCTCGAGCCTTTGCGATAATCCACGCACACCTATGCCCGCGATCTCGCAAACATGAAAATGCCACGGTAATTGAGTGAACGTTTTATCACGTTACATATCGGCCACGTCCATGCCTTCAGTTGGACCAATAAAAAAACGATGCGCATATCCACTAGACAACATTTCACGGTAACATGACCGGGAAATCTTGTGATATGAGGCAACTCGCTCTCTTCTAGTTTCTGAACCGTACACTGAAAATTAAATATCAGATTCACGGTCCGTGCGATCATTCAAGCACAAGTGAGTACGCGAATGGCCATACGGTTTAAAATTGAATTTATCTACACAAATTTATACACTAGCACACGCGTCGTACAAACGTCACACGCACACGCGACATTCAAACGCCCACGCGATCGAACACGTTAACGCACAGATACTCGAGCCCTTCGCGTTGATACACGTCCTTCACGAAGTCCCTACGCCCACACATATCTGAACCATACAATGAATATTACATTCGGAATCACGCCCTGCTGTAATTGGCCTTAAGCAGTATTTTAATGGGTGACATTTCCCATTTCGTCTGCAATTTTAGTGAGTGACTCTGACGAGGAGCCCTTCCGAGACTCTAGTTCTACAGCTCTAGTAGGACAACTGTCAAAAAAAAGATGCAAGCTAATTTTGTTTAGTAAAGATAGGATTTTTGACTTCAAATTCAAAAATCGAGATTACTATAAAAATACGCTCCCGTCATTACCTAAAGAATGTTGTGAAGAACTGTGCAAAATTTCAAAACGATTGGTGTAATGCAGTGATTCTCAACCTTTTTCGTATCACGGACCCCTCCGCAAGAACCCTGGGTTGCTTCGGACCACCACGGTTTTGGTTTGATTTTTATATTTATTTCTGTTATATTTGACACGACTCAGCATAACTCAGCCATGGACTAAAAATGTAAAAAAAAAATAATGGCACAAAATTACTGCGGACAGTAGGGCCTTGTAGATTCAGCTTGCTGCTGTGTGTACAGAACCTTTTTCTTGGTGGTGGCTCATTAACTGTGTTGTCCACCAACACTTGTGGGTCAGCCTCTTCTCCTTCGTTCGTGTTACCATTCATGTCCATATCTTAATCGGTTCGTTCGGTTCGGTTCGAAGGGGGAGTTCTTGATTCCTTTTACGGGTCGCTTTTTAAAATTCGTCTTTATCGGCATTTATTGTGCTGGTTGTTGGTTTGGAGACACTAGACCAATGGTTGTTGGTAAGGTTCGATATACAAAGCTTGGTTGGTCAAACGCTTTTATTGTTTTTTGCTAGAATCAAAGATATGTAGTCGAACATTTTTTTCACTTTTTTGTACGAAACAAATAAAAATTATTTTATGAAATATTGAACTACCTTGATCCATATCCGTTTGCTGCAATAACTGTCAAAAATGGTAACCAATTTAGTTCAATTCAATGTCAAGGAAGACGGATAGTGTGAAACGAGGACGTGTTTACATTTTCATGGCGAATGCCACTACAAAACTTTGCTCAAGTATCGTCAGTAACAGATTTCACTTTTCCATATTTTGACATATATCTTTTATTGCATTGTGATGAGAGGTGCTAGGTCTACACAACTGCATTCCAATTTTATCGTCATCCATATATTCGTATTGCATGTTGTTCGTCGCGATGAAGTTTTTTGTCGGGGCTAATCTATATACAGTTTCTCACGTGGTGTAATTGTATATATGTCACTTTCTTGATCCGTTTTCACTTTTAAAAACAGTTCAACCTCATGTACTATAAGTCAAATAATAATCGAAATTAAATTTTCCCGCTTGACAGGCACTTTTATGTTCTGTTTGTTGTTTTCGATTTTTTTTAGATATCATCAATATATTATTTTTTGCATGTTGCGAAAAAGTTACAAAGTTCAATGTCCAACTGGAAAAGATATTTATTTTTGCGGACCCCAAAAATCATTTCACGGTCTCGTAGGGGTCCACGGACTCATGCCACCGAAGAGGCACCTCCGGAGATTCACTGTTACTCGTTTAATTTTCAGTATTTTGCAATGAAATTTTGAGAAAATATTGTTCAATTATGGCATTATTATATGGGAATTGAATTAATATACAAAAAAGTCTCTGAACCGTCACAGCGATTTTTGTATTAAATGTGTCTTTTATCGAATTAACTTAAATAAAAGCGGTTTTTGGAGGTACTCAGTTTTGTAAACGCACTATTCATGGTGCCTTTGGTCATGAATGATTCACTACATTTGCCACAAGTGCATATGGCCTGCCAAATCAGGTACTTGGAAGTGAATTTCAACAGCTTCCTTCAATTCAATTATTAGTATTTTGCAAAATTTTGAAAAAAATATTGTTCAATTGTGGCATTATTGTATGGAAATTGAATTAATATACAAATACTCTCTGTATCGCCACAGTGATTTAAAAAAATGTATCTTTTACCGAATTAACGTCCCCCCTTTAGCAGTGTTTAGTGGGTGACATTTCTCGTCTCATTTGCAATTATGGTGAGTGATTCTGACAGAGAGCACATCGAGAACCCAGCTTTACGGTTCCAGAAGGACAACTTTCAAACAAATAATCATTCGATTGTTTCTTTTTAGTTCCAATTGTACAAGTATCGAACATCTACTTGTGAAACGCAATTCAATAAATATCCGACAATTTCTTTAAATATTTCTGGCATGAAATATTCATAGCTGCCAATAGGCTTTGGTGCTATTGTTGCGTCATGCGTCTATTCGTGAGAACCACGCACGCAAAGTACGTATTCGTTCATCGATAAATTCCAATTTTACCGTCACAAAAGTACTTTCTTACTAGAGATGGTCGGGTTCGGGTTTTTAGACCCGAAACCCGGACCCGACCCGAACCCGACGGGTTTCGGGTCGGGTTAGGGTTCTATAAATTTAAGCTTCTCGGGTTCGGGTCGGGTTCCGGGTTTTGAAATTTGAAATTCTCGGGCTCGGGTCGGGTCCGGGTTTTTAAAATTTTGAACTTTCGGGCTCGGGTCGGGCTCGGGTTTTTCAAATTAGAAATTGTCGGGGTCGGGTCGGGGTCGGGTTTTGAACAAAACAACCCAACCATTTCTTGACGCTGTCTATACACAAAACCTAACCTTTTTTTATACTTCGTGATACGAATGGAAGACACATATAACCGTACCAAATGGTAGCACCTTTAAATCGCTAGAATACTCTGGTGCTCAAATATAGTATTTTTTCATTCTTGTATAAAATTCTGTCTCTTCAGATTCGCAAACTGACTGAATTATTTTATGTTTTAAAAGAACATTCATGAGCATTCAACAATTCGTGTCTCACATCTAAAATCTCTTTGCGATTTATTTTTAATGATAATTAGTAATAAATTAAGTCAACAGGAATTTATCGGGAAATATTGGTTCAACTTTCTGTTTTAAAATACTAATTTCGACAGGTATTTTAAAACCGATACGTAGGCCGCGGTCAAAGTAAACGCGTAAAACTCAGCTAAAGCGTACAGCAACTAGTGTCCAAAGCAAAGCGAGTAGAAATCTACGGAAAGTAGGAACAATAAAAACCAATCTATTGATCCGCTCCTGATTGGTCGTTTTGACAGTCGCGAGCAATCGAACAGTGGGTGTTGCGAGTGCACTTAATGGTAGTACTTTTTGCTATATATTGAATAATAATTGTCCATTAACCCTACAACGGTTTCGTGACTTTTTCTCTAAGTAAACGGTTTTTTGGGATACATTCGTAGCCAAGAACTAATGGTGCTACTTCATATTCGAATGATTCTACTATTGTAGGATGAGCTTAGGGTGCCTAAAATTAAAAATCTTCGAGATCTCTGGTGGATTCTCCATATTAACAAGTTGGGCTCGGATCGGGTTTCTCAAATTAAAAAATTTCGGGTTCGGGTCGGGTTAGGGTTTTCAAATTTTAAAATTCTCGGGGTCGGGTCGGGTTCGGGTTTTACAAAATTTTCATTCTCGGGTACGGGTCGGGTCCGGGTTTTCTTATTTTAAAATTTTCGGGCTCGGGTCGGGTGCGGGTTTTTCAAATTTTATAATTTCGGGCTCGGGTCGGGTTCGGGTTTTTCAATTTTCAAGCTCTCGGGTTCGGGTTGGGTTCGGGTTCGAAAAAAATGAAACCCGACCATCTCTATTTCTTACGTGTACAAAGAAATTGCCTTCAACTGTATGGAACCTGCGAAAAATCAATATGCTCCAGTCAGTATACCAGTCAATCTGCCCACTATCTAGTGAAGCGCAAAGCAATAATTCCAATCCGAACCTGTCACTGAATGCAAGTGAAGTGAGGATTTGTTGAGGTTATAAATAATGAACTCTGTAGTTCTCGACTACTTTGGATGCTTTGTACTAACCTACGAGCGGCGGGGCCGATTTCGATTTGTCTACCGTTTGCGTGAGCACACGCCGTCCGTAGCGGAAAGGGTTGTAAGGGATGAAAAATTGAACCGGTCGATGGTGGTGGTGATGGTGATGGAGGGTGGTGGCATCGAACATGCAAAGTGGAAAGTTTGCCTATATCTGGTCGTTGTGTTCAAAGTGCTGCACCAGCTGTCGGTGCATAATAGGCAATTTCAAATGGAACAGGGGAGTTCACCTGCTCTGATCGTTGGAATGTACATAGTCCTATTTATGGACAAGGGCATGAAGGTGGCTTGTTTTATAAGTCAACAGAACGCAATTATAATGGATGGAGCTTGGAACGAATGTCCAAGTTGTTATTCAACAGTTAGTAAGAAATGTACGGCCTAAAGATGACTATTTCTTTTTCCTTTGTGGTAAACCTTATATACACATATATTCAACAACATCACATGTTTTACATTACTCTACTTTAGAATATAGTTACATCGGGATAGATATCTTATGTAACGAGATCTTCGTTAATATTCAAAGTAGTTAGTCAAAATATACGACGGTTTTTAGATGTGCATGTTCCTTGTTTCTTTTGTGAATCATAAACTAGTAGCTTTTTTGGATCCTGCTTCCTGGTACTTAAGTAATGGTCGCTGAATCTCAGCCCCATAGTCAGGATTTCGCTTTTAAAATTGTTGTATAAATCTTTTAATTTTGATGACTTAGGGCCGATTTCTTCACCCTCGCTTAATGCTTAAGCCAGGTTTAAACGTACTGGTAAACCTGGATTAAAAGTGAAGCGAGGGTGATGAAATTAATCCTTAAGATAGTCACTAGAAACTAAATTAAATTTTGAAAAGTTCTTAATTAAAACAATTCCAAATCTAAGAGAATAGAAACTAAAAATCCTAAAAACCTGTTCTTCGTCACAAGAAGGCTATAGCATATCGACGAATTATTGATGTTGAATTTAATTTTTATTATTTATTTACAATTTACTCTCGTTACAACAATGTATGTTCTGGAATTCAAAGTATTTATGAACTAACCGAATATTACAATCAATAACGGTGCTGGAAATGGTTCTAAATAACACGTTTAATAGGTATATAAGACGCTAAATCGAAATGAGTAGAAAAATACTCTTAAAATGTTTGAACGAAGAGAATGTCGAAATTTGTACTAACTATTCTGATTTAGCAAGCGATTTGTAGATGCGCAAAAACGGTTCAGCTTCTATATCTTAATTAAATATGAATAAGCTTAACAATTTCAGCATCTCTTGCTTCCGACACATGGAAGAGAATACATCGCACTTACTTCCTCTTTGTGGAAAGGTAGGTAAGGTGTAAGGCTAACTTTCTATGATGATTTCGGTTACACTTTCTAAATCAATTAGTCACTTCGCTAAACAAATATATTGACACTAATCTATTCAGTAATTGATTTGTTTTTTTAATAAAAGTAATTCACTTTTTTCTACAATTACCATAAATATTGCTTATAGTGTTCGACTACTTGAATAAAGCTGTAATGTCGGTTTAATTACAGGTTTGTTTTATCACAGTTTCAATTGAAGCTTTTGCACCTAACGCATCAAAGCACTACGGGTAACGAAGGCGTAAGGGTCTTTCGAAAATGAGAAGATCAGAGCGCAATTCCGAAAGCATTCGAGTTGAGTGTGTGGAAAATATAGAAGAGCGGCTCCTGAGTCGATTTCAATTTATTGATTCATTTTTCTCTCTTTCCTCCCTGATTTCTGATTACCGTAAACCAGGGTGACTTTGATCGTCGGGGTGACTTTGATCACATTATTCGATTTTTGAGTTCAAAATATGCAAAAATTTAAACTTTTACTTTATTTTATTTTGACGAAGTTTCGTAAAGTGTCTATTTTTATACAACAAACAAATCTAAGATTTTTGCAAGAATAGTAAATTCCAATCGAGTTTTTATTTTTCTTCGGTATCGGATGTGCCACATCGATTTCTGAGAGCTTGCTTAATTTAAAAAAAAATGTTTTGTAAAACTAGTTAGCAATTATTTCAAATTATTTCAAGCTTAAATTGGCAATATTTTTTATATACAATACTCCAATATGTTAAAATGGATGACAATCTTTGTTAATTGATAAACCGCTGAAATAAAACAAATTTAGCAGTCAAACAAGTTTTGAGATACTTTTATTCAAGTTAGACCCAATTTATACGAATTTCGGTCAGTTGAATTTTACAGTATATTGAAATGCTGTGTACAATGCCAAATTAACATCTATTTAACAATGGGTATCGTTTCAAAATTAGTTTAAAAACATTTGAATGAAAAACATTGACATCAAGAACTTAATGTGGGTGAACATACAGGTTATCAAAGTCACCCCGGAATATGAAAACGGACTTCAAATTGTAAACATTTTTGAAAAAAAATGTAGTAAGCAGAGAATTTCAGGTAAAAACATCCAATCATGTCCTTCATACATCAGTACATGGTTTAAAAATATTAAATTTGAAAAAAATGTGTAACGTCGAAAAATATGATTACTGCGAAAAGTGATCAATGTCACCCCGGTTTACGGTATCTCTCTCACTATCTTCCATAACGAACCGAAATAAAACGAAAGACTGTCACATAAACAAATTCGAAACAACAATCCCAACTTGTTGGCCCATAGATTCAACCAGATACAACATTTTAGTCGCTCTCCGTGATTGCCTACTGATGTCTGTTCGCTGTATCGTTATGTTGTTTTCAAGCTTACATAAGGGGTCATTCCAGGTCAGATTTACAACCAAAATTTGTATTCCTTTCAAAAAAATTTCTTGCATTCTTTAGCTAAAAATAATTGACACTTATTTTTTGTTTTAGCTGAATATGATATTTATTTTCAAGTTATTAGTTTTTGAACATTCGTAGTTTATAAAATTGAACATTTTTCAATCACTGATAACTCGGAAACGATTTGATATATGGAAAAAAAATTAAATAAAAAAAAGTTGCGTTTTCAAATGAGCTTACAGAAAAAAAAATTCACTTTTTTGTTATTTAAATCTGCAATTATTAGAAACACATTGAGTATTTATAAAACGGGACCAAATTCTTTTTCTTGTTATTTTTTTAAATATTATGAATCGTTTTTAAAATATTATGTAAAAACAAGGCAATTTTACACTTAACACCCAGTAATAGGCCTATTATAATTGAAGTATCTCGTAAAATGCTTCGAGTTCCATTCTAAAATTTTCACAAAATCTTCTCGATATAATTATAAATTATTTGAAAAAGCTAAAAATCTAAGTTTGCTTCTAACATTTGCATAATACTCAAGTGGCATAAGAAAATCAAATATTACAAAAAAATCTTGTGAGATCACTTCCATTTATTATTTAATACTGTAATCTAATCTAATCTATTCCAATAGTTTCTAATCTAATCTAATAATAGAAAACTCATTCAGCGAATGAAAAATGTTCAAGTTTATGAAATTTATGAAATTTATGGAAATATTTTATGTAGTTCAAAAACTCATAGCTACATAAATAAAAAATATTTTAAAAAGTTCAAAAACTCATAACTTGATAAAAAATTCAACCAAAGCAAGAAATTTGTACCCATAATTTTTAGCTAAAAAATTGCAAAATAATTGAAGGGAACGCATTCTGCAAATGTGAGAAGCAAATAATATTTTTTAAAGCCGCCCGGTAACATTTTTTTATATAATTATATTAAAAAGATTGTGTGAAAATTTCAGAATGGAACTCGAAGTATTTGATGAGATATTTCAATTATAACAGGCCTATCACTGGGCGTTGAATGTGCAATTGCCTTGTTTTAAAATTATAATTGTAATATCTCGCAAAGTATCCACTGCCAAATGTTTACACAATCTTATCTAGCATGATTCTTAAAATTAAAATAAAAAGTAAAAAAATTGGTTCAATTTTTAAAAATTCAATTTGTTTCTAATAATTACAGATTTCCTAAGTTATATAAAAAAAAATTAGCAAATTTTTTTCGGTAAGCTCATTTGAAAACGAAACATTTTTATATTAATATTTTTTCATATATCGAATCATTTGCGAGTATCAGTGATTGAAAAATGTTAAATTTTATAAACTTTAAAAACTAATAGCTTGAAAAAATATTATATTCAACCAAAACAAAAACTATGTGTCGATTATTTTTACCTAAAGAATGAAAGAAAAAATTTTGGAAGGAATTTAAATTTTGGTTGTAAATCTGACGAGGAATGATCCATAGACATATTTTGGAAACCATAGAAACCCGACCAGAAACACATAACAGAAATATATCAAAACTATAATTCGCGTTGTTACTTGTTTAGAAATTTCTGTTATTTACTAACGAGACCTAATTTATAACACAACGTGTTACAAAAAATTGTGTTCTGTTATAATATTGTTATTTCATTCTGATCGGGAAGCGACTAAAATGTTGCTGCTGGTTGCAACATTAAGCTCATTATGATTGATTGACTAATATGTGATCTAGCATCAATTGATGTCCTATGCAAAGCAAGGATAAAATCGGTAATGATAGTTAGTCCTGTCACTACGGTGTACGTTTCTGCATATCAGCGAGGCTTGTAATATACGAGTGTATATTTCTGAGTATATGAACATCACCATAAAACCGTTGTTTTGCCACTTTTTGGATTGATTACTTTTTCACGTTTTCCTTGCTTATTGATCGATTGTTAAAAAATATTACGGCTTTCCGGAATAATAGCATCTTTAGTACGGAACGCATTTTCCGTTTAAGGAGGGTGTCTGGAGTAGAAGGCAGAAAAATCGATTTCTTTGTTATCCGCTTAATTGTTAGTATTGAGCTTTCCGCAATCTCGGTGGCCACGCTTTTGTTTTAAACAGCCTTGCAATCCTCGCGCATATTTGCTTTAACACACGCAGATTTCAATCAATCGACAACAATTTTCAAAAAACTGACAACGATAAAAATACGATGTAAACAATACACTCTAAATTACTTCTACTTAAATTTTCAAGTAAAAATACCCAATGGGTTATTTTTGATGTGCGACACCATTTTATAGCGTTTTTCTCCAAACCGCATTTCAAATTGGCGAACACGATAACTCAAAAATTAATCAACGAATTGACTTGATTTTTTTTATGAGAATGCACAATATGTATAGCCTGTCGATGAACCACAGAAAAAAGAAAAAAAAATTCTTCATATTATTTTGAAGAAAAGTGAGCGAATTTTACAGTAAAATATGAGATTTTTCGGTTTTCAAACCCAAACTATTTTCTATATTTTTGGTTCCTCGAGCAACTAAAAGTCTAAGCTTTACAAACCTTATTGCATTTCCTATGTCAGACAATTTTATAGTTATTCGTGTTCGCGGCTCTCTTCGACGTGGAAATGGTTGGACGTCTACTCTTGGAACGCTCCTATGTGTGGCCCTACGCGACTAAAAACTTTTTTTTCGTGCCCAATGAATATATAAATAAATTTGACCATTACACAAAAGATGCATTGTTTCCTTGCCTTCAAAATCGAAAAACAAAACAACTTTCGGTTTAAGCACTTTATACCAGACACCCCCTTAAACATGAAATTAAGTGTCAATAGAAATACTATTGCATTACAATGGCACGAAAACAAAAACTGTCTTTTTGGCTATATTGTCATCAGTAAATCTTTTTTGCCTAGCACGCTTGAGTGAGATGCCTGGTGTTTATACTAAGCCTACAGTGCACTAACCTCAGAAAATCAATTTGCTTATAATATAAAAACTTCTCATTTAAATTACTATTTTTATTCTGGCCAACATAATACCTCAGTTTTGTTAAACGTGGCAATCACCAGCGATAAAGTCTCATTTTTGAGGAGTTTATGTTCCCAGTTTTCTATAGTTTACTTATTTTAAATAATTCTTTGATTTAAATTGGTTCAATGCGTTAGCTTAACGAAGCCGAGGGTCTTTTATATATGCCCATTCTGTAAACAATAAAATGGTAGAACGCTAATGGTTGCCAACAGATCTCGTGCGAGCGACTAGCAATTACGCGTGGAGACGGCCTGTTTACTAGGCTGGGAAATATTTTTCCTAACCAACAGTGTCTTGGTAGTCATTAATTTCTATCTCGTACGCTTCTACGCCATTATCGTGA
This sequence comes from Topomyia yanbarensis, assembly GCF_030247195.1. Lineage (NCBI taxonomy): Eukaryota > Metazoa > Arthropoda > Insecta > Diptera > Culicidae > Topomyia > Topomyia yanbarensis. The sequence goes on along the minus strand of NC_080672.1, from coordinate 312,158,108 downwards.
TTACAGCCATGTTCCTGTTAGCGAACATCTGATTTCATCCTCGTTTTTTGTTCTTACGGGTCACAAGTGTGGACTTCCTCGCTGATGGTGCTGGCTTTTGCTTTGGAGATGCTTGACGCCACAATTGCTGTCATATTCACATTATATTTTGAACGTGTAGGAAGAAATGAGTCGGGCAAACTAGATTCTCACCACAAAAACACCATTTAATATATGGGAAATTTCTCCCTAGATGTGTTCATTATAATGAATTCCATTTCTTCCAAATGTGACAGGAATCTTTTAATAGCCACGGTAAGAGTACCTAAGTGATATCAGATCTTGTAGTCGAACATTGTTCGTCAATATATATGAGGATCGAGCACCTATTACAAATTATTACGCAAAACGACTGGTTTCGTCTGGGCTAATTTGTTGAACGGTATCAGCACTGAATGCCTGGAACTCGATGAAGGCGACTTCCGTAAGTATCCCAAGTAACAATTAAAGTTTTATAGCACACTACAAGTGCAATCTAAGTTTTATGAGTGGCTATAAAATCTTCGTAAAACCTTAATTGTTACTAGGGTATAACTTCCATTGCCATCTTCAGCAAACATTTCACATCACGAATGTTCGGTCTTCTGCTAAAATACTGGAAGTCAAAGCCTCCGTATTTGTCTGGAGCTCCACCTCTTGCTTCTGCGACTCACTCATCCCGATCACCGCAGCAAGAATAAAAGTAACAGTTTCTTTTGTTCTTTCAACGAGTCACACAATATGAAAGGAACTGGTTTTGTCACACTCAGCATACTGAGTAGGTATGGGCAGCGATCTTCCTCATCACTCCCTGATTAATTGGTATAAAACCAAACAAGATACAAATTTGTTAAGAGTCACCGAAAAACATGTTCTTTCTTAAATTCATTTTTTAAAAATTTCAAGGGGGGCTTTATCCCCCTAGTCCTCATCTGGTTACGTACCTGCTGAGGCTGTTACGGGGTTATATACGTTGAGATGCGGAAAAAAGGTAAAAGTTTGAATTTTTCTAAAGATATGCAGCCATATGGTCAAGGCTTCTGTTTGTCACGTTACACTTTTACGCATATTTCATAAGATAAGTCAGCAAAAACGATAAAATCAAATTCTATTCCAACTGCACATTATTAAGGTCACCAAAAAGCACATGTTTTCTACAGAAAGTTGTTTTCCATCATGAACGGTTTTCGTGTTATTGTCATTTTAATACGTCTGTCACATTGCACAATTTTCGCAGTGAGTTTGGAGGTTACCCGACTAAATTGAAAAAGTCTGTTCCGTTGGTCCCCTAATTTGCATGAACACAGTTTTAAGTTGAAGCTTGGAAAACAAGGAAGAGTTTAAAATATAGTTTTCCTGATAAAAAAACTTTGTTTTCGATTTTATGGAGTATTCTCAATGATCTGTCACGTTACAACCAGAATCTGTCACGTTACAGTTCTATATTTTTATTACAGCAAGCATATCGAGACAGTCGAGCACAACTCATCCTTGATTTGGGAGCTCAGCATTAACGGGAAATTTAATGTTTATTTAGAAAAACATATTGGATTTGATTAACAAACTTGAATAACTTATGAAAAGGTCGAAATTTTACGAAGTAATATATTATGTCGAAAAAAAATCTAAAATAACTTAAAAACATTTGCATTTTGTAGCACAATTTTTCATGAGAATTTTGAATTGACAAACCATTTTGAAATACATTCTACAACTAAATTATTTAAAGAAAAAAAAAAAATTAAAATAAAAAAATAAAATTTAAAAATTAAAAGAAATTTTGAAATGTGTTAAAACCTTTTTTTGTTATTTTCTCCACAATGTAATTATATTTTAAACATTTTTTATTTGCAATTAAATTTTAAACGTTTTATGTTTTTGCGTTTGGTATCTGTGGGTTATTTATTAAAAGGGCGTATTTTCACTACTAGATATTTTTGTTGAAGAAATAAAACAAAATATTTCGGAAAATTTTTCTTTAGAGCATTTTGCTTCGAAGTCATATTTAGTATTAGTATTGCATAAGAAAATTATATTTATGACTGGCAAATACTAAGAAATTTAGAAGCATACTTGAAGTTAAAAATGCTTCCTTACTAATAACTTCCTAATATTGTAATTACAGTTCCTTCAGTTTTTAGGTTTTCGGTAACAAAAAAATCATTGTTTTTTTGTAATTGTATTTTTTAACATTTTTTTGCTATTTTTCCTATTGAAAAATTTCACCAAAAATATTCACAAGAAAGAATTGATTCCCTAGAACTCATCATATAGTTTTGCTGCACCAATGACGATTTTCGAACAATATATTTTGAAAGTAGTGCATTCAGATCTGATATGCCCCTTTTTAAATATTACTCTTGAATAAAAATTGTTTGTTTAATAATGCAAAATACTTAGTCTCCCATAAAGATGAAACGTAAAATGTTTCATCAGAATTGAAGATGGTCACCATTTTTGACGTAATTGAATCAAACTTGGGAATTGCTTCACAGCAGAAAACATCTGTCACGTTACATAAGATCAACTGTGTTTTCTCAAAAATGAATAAAACTTTAAGGCTTTCACAATACAATTTCAAAAACTAGACTCAAAGTAGTAATAAAAAATATAGGTTAGACATTGTATGCATGCTTTTAGTGTGGTCCACAAAACTTTTTCGAATTTTTGATCTGTCACGTTACAAGTTATTTGGTTTCCATTACTTCACAACTGAAAATAATCATTTATCCAAATTCATCTCAATTTTTCAAGCAATATCATCAAATTTAAATTAGACTACGATGGAAAAATGTGGTTCCAGGCAAAAAGTTGAAAATGTGGATTTTGTATTCATTTTTATCTACTTACCGTCGCGTTTTTTTCAAAGCGGTTTGCCGTGACTGCGATTCCAGTCCAACAGCTCAACAGAAACCAACAAACTAAAAAAATCATTAGTAAATGTACCTGTGGTGTCCTTGAACGATCGATTGAAAACAATTCTTTTTGGAAACGGGGACGATTTTTCCAAAAAACTCACTATTTTCACCTGAAAAAAATTATTAATTAATTCATAACAATAATATGAAAATTTTGACGAAAAAATGGAATCGTTCAAGGACACGGCAGTTGAATTACGAACAAGTCAAAGTCAAAAGTTTTGAAATCGGTTGAAAACTTTTCCGGCAATCGTAGTCACCGCCAAGACGCTTTTGGGATACATGATTTCGAGATAATCGCGTTTAAAGTTTCAAGTATAAGCAACACCTCCATAAGGGACCAAGATGAAAAACGCTATAACTTTGCGTCCACTGCTCCGATCTCTATAAAAAAATTGAGGCTGAGCTTTACGATAGAAGAATAAAAAAAATTTCGATTTTTTGGCCGACCTCAACATATATAACCCCTTAATAGTGATTTCGTTTATGGATACGACTAAGAGTTTGTTCGCTCCAATGATGTTTACAAAATCTATACCAAATGACAGATTCATGCGAACCCGGATTCAAAATCGAAATTAGCATAATCATCACGTCAACATGATGACGTTTCTCATGCTATTGTTATTGTAATTAGTTCATTGGAATCGGCTCAATACGTCAACGTTCCATTATAAGAAGCTGCTCGGCTAATCAGTGGTAAAGTAGCCAGTGAAAACAACAATATTGTTGTTTTCGCTGTCCACTTTGCGACTGATTAGTTGGAAAACTAATAGAACACTTTGCTATATTTCTCCCCAGTAGACAAAAATTTGGGTAAAAACTATTTTTTCTCCACTAAGAAGAAAATTGTTTAAAATCACATTTGTGCGTTAACCTATAATAAAATTAGTTATGGAATTTGCGTTTCGACTTCGTCTCATTAGAATCCGACTCCGTTTTTGGAGTTAGCGTCAATCCAGTTTAGTCCTGTCACTAAGTTAGTGTCGGATTCTGATGAGACTAAGTCGAATCGCAAATTCCATATCATAATAAAAGCTCAACATTCAAGAAGATATTTGCAACTTTACATTTCGATACGCAATGTTTGAATTTTTGCGCTGAACACGAGAATGATATTCCAACATACTGCCGTTATACGCATAATTGTCCCATGTATATAGGGAATCCCATAGAACATGGGACAAATATGCGTATTACGGCAGCATAGATAATTAACAATATTTCTATAAAAGATTTCACTATAATATTCTTTTCTTTTTGTTGCAGGTATGTTCTCACCAGTTATACTATACATATGTTTTTCTTCGCGAAGTTTACCAATTAAAGCAAAATCTTCACTATCAACAAGTCTGGTAAGCTAGAATGTTTCAGCTGTGTAATACTAGTCCTAGTAGTAGTAGTGTAGTAGTAAATTTTAGTACTAGATTAGAATCAGCTGCCAAAGTGATTCATCGAATGAAACAATATAAAATAATTTTGTCTCTACTGTCACAAACACACACAAACACCCGCTCAATTATCCTGTTCGAAAGCAGACGTCAAAAGTTCCGACCTACGGCAGACCTACCCACTTTCCTAATATCACCCGTGAAAGCCGGTGTGGTGCGTCGAACAAAACATCAATATTGAACATGAGTCACCGTTATGCCAACACCCACCTGTGCTATTCGGAACAGGGTTGCTCCTCGCCGGTTGGGTTACTATGATCACTCACTGAAGAACTAAAGGAACTCATTTTACCAAACATGCGAAATATTATTATTGTGATTTCCCCATCTCGTGTAACTCACTCTCCGAGTACTTCTCCCGTTCTTGGAGAGGGAAAATAGCTCAATTTCCCCAGTTGTGTCTCCATTCGCATATTTCTCTTAGAAAAAAAAACTCGCTCCCTGCTCTTGAATATTTTCCACCCATGCGCACTTTTCCCGGTCCGAGCATCCATTGAACTTTATCGAATTTCCTGTGTAAAATTGCTCCGCGCGTGGCGAGCTACTACTCCCTAACTCCCAGGACCCAGGACGAATATATTCATAAATTCCGTCTACCCGCCAGAAGCTGCATGGGTCGGTACCGTTCGGCAACCGTAGCAGGGATCCTTGTTAATTATTAATGATAAAAGCTTCCATTCAAGTGTTGTTTGATTGGGCTTCGGTGGTTGGGCGAATGTTGGTTGTTAGCGTGGGCGACCGAAGAATAATGCTTTCCACGACGTCGTACGTTTTCGGGTTCCTGACGCAGCTAGCTGTCTTGCTAACCATGGGTGAACTTTAAGGCGGACTTTAAAGAATTCAGGGTTCGCGAACCGTGCTTGCTGTAGATGCGAGTGATATCTAGGGTTTTCTTCGAGGGAAAGAAAGATGAGCTCGGACAGATATGACGTTGGCGGTTGCTGTAAATAGAAAGCTTTTTTTTGTGGTTTCTCAAAATCATCTTGATGCTGGAAAGCGCCAGAAGTCACGTTCGACAGACACAGCATCGTCGTCGAGGAGACGGAAAGGGGTGGAGTTAGGCGGGGCATGCTCTGGTGTAACTAAGTTAATAGACAGAAGCATTAGATGTGGTTGTCTTTGTGTTTATGTTTGGGGCATTATTTTTGCTTGTCTTTTCTTTGGGTTTAATTAATGAAACTGGGTATAATTTTCCCGTATATATTCTCCTCGATGGCAGATAGCTTGTTTTGTAGATTTATGACATTTTAAATGAACCGGAACATAGTGTTTTGTTGAACCACGTACATCGTACTTGATGGTTCGTACTTTTAGATATTAATTGTAACTGTAATTATGCAATCGTTATGTATTGAACACTATTTCTACTTATGTCAAAATACTTGATTCGCGAATATCTAAATGGCGAATATCTGGTCCAAAAGGGGCTAACCCACACAACATCGACATTTTTGCATTTAGTCAATCGATTCGCAATCAGTAAATTTTGTGTTATAGCACACATATCGGTGAACTTGATTTAATACTGTTTTTAGTTGGATTGCATTGTACGTTGACGTTTCGGCCCAAACGGTCGTTCCTGAAGGTAAGGGCGCTCATACACTTGCTATGTATGGCTATTTTCTATCTAAAATATACTTTTTGCACAAATATTATTATTGAGCATATTTTTACGAAAATTCCAGTGAAGATACCATGTCTCTACATTAAAAGTTCACCGAGCAATAAGGAATTAAGAAAAAAACGACACATTGTGGTCGGAAAGTTAAAAATGTGTTTCCATCCACCTAGTGGTGCAATTGTGCCTTTCTCATTTACCCAAACTATGATTTAATGGCTGATTATGTTCAATATAACATTGTGGAAATGTCTATTTCATTCTTATTACACTTGATGAGCATATACAAGTGCACGACTGTCACGAACCTGAAAAGCAACATGTCGATACTGACACACTTGAAACATACAAAAATATAATATTGATATAGCTTAATCAGCGTGAGTTCAACGTTGTCTTCATCTTAACTTCATGGTGGAGAAGGGACGGGATATAATTAGTAGGAGGGAGAGGATGTGTCGGGAATCATCTAACTTATTTTAGTATACGGGATGGATAAAGGGGATGCATGAGGGGGATTGGTCTGAGATGGTTGGGGTGAGACAGAGGGGTGAGTTTAGAGGTAAGAGGTGGAGGGGTAGATGGGAGGTTCAACACCGAACTTCCATTTGAGACTAGGTTAGTAAATTTTGGTTCAGTCGTCACCGAAATAGCTTTAGATCTGGAATTTGTCCGAAATCATGTATTACATCATTCGAACATCATAGGGCTACCAGTTTATATGGGAATTTGCAGTGTGACCACACTCTTCAACCTGTAACTTCGGAACCGGAAGTCTGATCAACTAAAAATTCAATAGCGTTTTATGGGAGCGTTATACCGTTCATTTGAAACTGAGTTTGTGCAAATCGGTTCAGCCATATCTGAGAACATTAAGTGACTTTATTTGACACACACATACATATAAACACAGACATTTTGCAATCTCGACGAACTGAATCGAATGGGATATGACATTCGGCTCTCCGGGTCTCGGTTGGAAAATCGATTTTTGGAGTGATTGCATAGCCTTTCTTCATATGAGAAAGGCAAAAACGTGGAATCAATTATTTTCTTTCGTTGTAGAGTTACGGTGTCGTCGGAAAAGTTGCTGTATGGCACTTAGCGCTTTATTTGGTTAAATCACACTGGTCGCTAGGGCGGCGCTGTTATCAACTTTTTAATAAAGCTAGATAGAAATATGGTGTCTTCGAGAAAGTTGTAGGTCCTTTCATTTTAAACCTTTCTTCTGAAGATGCAAACTTAGTAGGTCCTGTATGTTTCGAGATAAAGAAGGCTTTAGTTGAAACATTTACTTACAGATTATGTTTTGAAAAATGCGCCATATTTCAAAACCTGCAAAGTTGGCGTCTTTAGAAGATATACTTATAATTACTTAACATACAACATTACAGTAGACACATCTTTCTATCTGGTTCCATTAAAAAGTTGATAACAGCGCCGCGCTAGCGACTGAATTCCAAACTAATATGAAATGATCAAATAATGCGCTAGATGTCACACAACAACTTTGCCAAAGACACCACAACTCGAAAAGATAAAAGAAGATAAGTAAAGGATGTGTGACTTGTGGGTTAGCCCCTTTTGGACGCTAGGTACCCCCGGGGTTAGCCCCACGAATTACGATAATTCTCGTGAATTGAAAAGTAGTACATGTTATGATCTTATTTTTTCTAGACGACATGGATCAATGAACTACTAACAAAATAATGTAATTTTACAATAAAAACAATGTTAATTTGGAAATGCGGAAGTTTTTTTTTCATTTCCTGTAAAAAAGCAAAATGTTGGTTAGCCCCCTTTGGACATTAGCCATTCATCTCTGAAAGATTTCAAAATTCAACGACAATTTTAACTAGGGATGATCCATAAATGACGTAGCATTTTTTGAGTGATTTTCAACACCCCCCTCCCCCATCGTAGCTTTTCGTCACAAAATTCCATATACCCCCCCCTGATAATTACGTAGCTTGAAAGTAACCCTCACCCCCCTAGTTGTCCCCGTAACAAATTTAAAAAAAATCAAAAACGATGTTAGTTAGATGAAACGGGTAAGATTGTCGTGACATCAGGTCAACCCCTATTCCCCTTTAAAAAAGCTACGTAGCATGACATGACCCCCTACACCCCTGTCGTCACACATCATCACAAAATACAAAACTCCCCCTCCCCCATATAATGCTACGTCATTTATGGATGGTCCCCTAGGTGGAACGCATCTTCGATTACAAATATAGACGTACTACATTTTTCATAAATTAAAAAAAAAATTGAAAACATTTTTTTTGCAATTTCCTCACAAGTTTGGGTTATAAGATGATTACCGTATGAGGCGAATGACCCATCGAGGTTAAAGCCCCAATAATCAATACAGTACAACTACCATATTTAAAAAAATTTAACAAAACATCAATGGAGGATATAGATTCCGTGCAATCTTCATGCATAAGTAGTCGGTATACAGAGCTTGTGCCAGGTGACCCACACTCCGTACTTGATAGCGAAATGGTCTCCCGGTTTAAAAACATCAAACAAATTTCTGAAATGCCAGGCAGAGAAATTAACCCTCCTTTTTTGGTCAAATAAAAATGGTGAGTGTATATGAGTGTGCGTGCTGTTTGTCATTGGCAATAGTACATGATGGGTAATATGCAGTGAGTCTGAACCAGGGCTGTTAACGTTGAATTCAACTTTATCACCGATAACAAGGAATATCGAGAATTATTTCAAGCATATTTTGGTGGAATGTACTGCCTGACTACATTTTTGAATTAGTTATGGAATTTGCGGTTCGATTTCGTCTCATCAGTATTCGATATTAACTTAGTGACAGGAGTAAGCTAGCACCGGACTGACGCTAGCTCCTAAAGCGAAAACACTATTTATGTTTCTGAACAAACCTCTAGTCCTACGTAATGTCCCGTAAGAAAAATTGTTCACGTGAAAATATTAGGATCATGAACAAAATTGCATATTTCATGAACTATATCATGATTATGAAAACATATTGGATGATTTTGTTAACTATTTTACTAGTACAAATGCTGAATCACGAGACATGAAAGGGTTAATGAATACTGTTCCGAATTTCACGAAATAGTTTGCGAAAAAATAGACCGTTTTGATTTTGTGAGCTAAATAAAAATTACGAAAGCTAAATTATTATCAAAATGTACTGAAGCATGAATCAGTTCACGTCATACACCGGACTGTAAATCGTGTTACTAAATTTATACATAAAATCGCGAGCTTTGTGTATAATGTTCATAAAGTTGTGAACTAATTCACATGCTTTTCCCATTTATCCAAGCTATGATTCATTAGCTGGTTATGTTGAATATAATTGCGGAAATTTCTATTACATCCAGGTTTTTTACGCGGCGGATACGTAAATCCGGAAAATCCGCGAAAAAACGCATTAATTGAAAAATAAAAACGCGTGATTCAAAAATCCGCTAATCAAAAAATTTCTCAAAAAATATTTTTGGAAGTTTTTTTTGCAGCCCTTTTGAATGCAAAATACTTTTGGAAAGATGGAAGAGACGGGTCTGGAGGACTCATTGTGGTCCTCAACAATATGGGTCGTTTCGGAATGGATTTGACGAGTAGGTGCCAGAAATTGATTTGACGCCATTTTGAAATCCAAGGGAGCGATTTCCGGTTCAGCGAAATTTAAATGTCACCCAATCATATTGGATTTCAAAATGGCGTCAAAATCAATTTCTGGCACCCACTCGTCAAAACCATTCCGAAAATACCCATATTGATTGAGTTATAGAGAACCTTGTATTTCAAAATGGCGTCAAACATAAATTTCTGGCACCTACTCGTCAAGACCATTCCAAAAATACCCACATTGATTGGGTTATAGAGAATTTCACTAAACCAGAAGTCGCCATCTTGAATTTCAAAATGGCGTCAAACATAAATTTCTGGCACCTACTCGTCAAGACCATTGCGAAAATACCTAAATCGCATGGGTTATAGCGAATTTCGCTAAACCGGAAGTCGCCATCTTGGATTTCAAAATGTCGTCAAAAATCATTTTCGGGCACATACTCATCAAGTCCATTCCGAAAATACCCATATTGTTGAGGTGCGGGCCATAATGAGTCTTCCAGACCCGTTTCTTACATCTTTCCGAAAATCTTCTAAGTCTTTTGCGTTCAAAAACCGTGTTAAATCCACGCAAAAAAACTGCTAAAATTCTTCTAAGTTCTTCGCATTCGAAAGGACTTATATTTTTGCGAAATCCGCGCAAAAAAAATTACAAAAATATTGTAAGCCTTCTGCTGAGAGTTCGAAAAAAACCGCGCAAAAACCTGAGTGTACATTCTTATTTTACTAAGTACGTATCCCAATACCACGAAAGTCGGCGCTAACACACTTCAAACAAAAAAGTTTAATATTTTTATTTTGAAATGCTGGGGGAATGGATTTGGAAGAGGAGGGGGAAGCATAAGGGTGAGAAGGGGGGGTTGCAACACCCAACTGCGCATTATACCTTCCATTTGAGACTTGATTTGAGAAAAGCGGCTCAGTCTACACCGAAGAATCGATGTGACTTTAATTGTGAAATATGGCCGGAAACCGGAACTTCCGGAACTGTTGATAGTGTTATAGTTGACAATATATTCAATGAATGAATGTTTGATTTGATATTGGAAGTTCCTGTGTGCCCTTATTAACCAAACTGTAACTCCGGAACCAAAAGTCAGAACCGAATAAAATTCTAAAGCAGTCAGTGGGATTACTGTATCTTTCATTTGAAATCTAATTTGCAAAAATCGGTCAAGGACCGTCATAGCACAGTGGTTTAAAACGCGAAAAGCGTGATCTTTTTGAATAACTTCTCGCTAGTGGGTTTTCTCCAAGTAAATTGTCGAAAAATCCCATACAAAAATCAGGCACGTTGGTCTGGTAGCAAGACTTGGCCGATTTGCTTCAAACTTGGAGCAAGTACTTCTGGTGGGACTAGGAATCGATTCAGGAGTGGGCATTTTTCGGGAATTTTCCTTGCCACAATAGAAAGGTGAATCGAGATCTTGTTAAAATGGGGTTTACAACATAAGTAATGTATCACAAAAAATATTTTTTTCGAGTAATTTCATTACAAGATGGCAGCTTTGCAGCATTTCCCCCATGCGCGTTTTTTTGGAAGGGGCTCACAGCCGGAAATCTATCTCTCGTAATAAGTTCTAAATTGCTTGAAATTGTTGCTCCAGATTGCAAAAAAGTCTATGACTACATTGAGCACCGCTGATGATTCCAGAAGATCAGAGGAAATGGCCAAGTTCCAAAATTAGATTAACGATTTTGGTTCTCATATATTGCTAACTCGATTCTCACCATCTTAGTGCAATATAGAATTCACATTGATTGCTACCGAATTTCATTTGAACGAAGTATTGGCTGCGAAGTTATGACTAAATAATCCACAATGAAATTCCCATACAATTTTTTTTTGTCTTTCGCCTATAGAAAGGTTATGCAATTACTTTGAAAATCGACTCATCAACAGAGAGCTGAAACATACCATTCGAGTCACTTCGTCGAGTTTCGCAAATGTGTGTGCCTGTGTGTATATGTACGCGACCAACAATCGCACATCAGTTACTCGGAGATGATGGAACCGATTTTCTCAAACTTAGTCTCAAATGAAAGGAACAGGTTGCTATTGAATTTAATTCTGATCCGACATCCGGTTCCGGAGTTAGTAGTTCAGAAGTGCGGTCGTACAGTAAATTCCCAATAATTGGAACCATTCTGATGTCGAGATGATGCTAAACTTATAAAAAAGGGTATTAAATTACTTAGATTTGCAGGTCCGTAGCAGATTTGATCACATGAGCCACCTAGGATGGTCTTATTTCCTCGAAGAACTTGCCAATGCTCGGAGTTATATTCACACCTATTCCTCAGAACCACAATTTTTCAAATTTGAAATGATTGATGCAATACTTCAATTGGATGCTATTATATTTCATCCCGATCAGACTTTCGGTTCCGGAGTTACAGGTTGGTTAGTGCGATCACATAGGAATTTCCCATACACCTGTACCATCGTAATATTTACGTTTTGCTTCTCATATGGAAAGGTGTTGCCACTACTCTGAAAATCATCAACCTAATCCAAGCCAATTTTTTTGACCTGAATTTAATCCCCCACATATCGCACAATCATCTCCTCAACCAACTTCAAACTATCCGACCCAGAAATGCACGCGAACAATGCCATGTTGAGGTTATGGTCATGCACCACCACTCGTAGATGTAGCTAGTGTACTATAATATAAAAAGAATACGAAGATAGTCAACCATGAACTTTATCGTTCATCTTCTCGCCAAACCGCGCTAGCGCCGCTGATACCCTTTGCTGCTAGTAGTTATGAACACAGACAACACCAGGCACACTCAAGTGCACCGCGTGGCTTACCATAAACTGAACACACCGGATTGTTGGTCTACGCCTGGAAGTCTTTCGCTTCCGATTGGACGTAAGGTAAGGGGGGGGGGGGGGGGGGTGACAGTTTGGGATGGGTACACTTTATCTACTTCTCACGCCATCAAGGGCCATTTGGCAATGCTGAGCTTTCTGTTCGCGAGATATAGTGTGCACATCAGGAATCAGGATAATTGTTTTTGTTGTTCCCGGAACTGAACACACTCTCTGATCCTTCGTCGTCGGACGGAACCAGCAGCCCCAGTTGACACGGGCGTAACTAGGAACGATGCACAGCCAGACGGCTTTGGCGTAACGATAGCAGCAAAGCTTCATCGTTTCATTTTTGCTATTCTGGGATTGAAATGCACCAGCGTAAAGCCTAGCTATAAGCTAGAATAATTAAAATAGAACGGTTTTATGATTGGATTGTGGAATGTCATCACTGTGTGTTGAACAAGGTTTCGTTAAATGTAATTTTTGTTAAAATGGAATTGATTTGATCTCGAAAAATAAATTGCGAAGAGCCACGTGGTATTTTTATGAAAACGAACAGTGTTAGTTTAGAATTATTATTTTTGTTTTGATTTTTATGTAATTCTGCAGCCATAATTTAAAATTTAATTACAAGGACACTCATTAAATTACAAGCACTGAAAACTTTATTTTCGAGTTGGTTACGACATATGAAACTGATTTATTGGACGATTGAAAAGAGAGTTATATAATAAATTGTATGTTTGTCAACGTTTTGCTTAATATGCCTTCTACGAAACGTTGCCAATGGCTCAAGTATGTTGCGCTTGTTGGATTTTATATGTATCGAAATAAGCTCAATCAAATGAGAATTTTCAAGCTCCGCTTCTAAATTTTCATGTGAAATACCGATCACTCATCCCAATTATTTGCAACTTTGGTTTACTGAGTCTCGGTATAACAACTTTGTTGTTTTCATCCAGATTGCTTGCAATGTTTACTGTTCCCTGCAGCATACTCCACAATAGTTATTCCTTCTATAATTCCTCGTTCTGTTTATTTCAACTAAGAGATAAGAATTGATTATTAAAAGAATTTTTATTGGCGAAGCGTACTTGATGTACCTCATACAAAGAACTCGATCAAACGAATATATAAAATATATGATTATCGGACGTCTAACAGATTGAATTTGTCCGACACTCCCGGGTGGCAACTTCGTTATTGATTGGGACTAGCTGAAATTGCACCGAGAATCAATAGATGATAATACCTGTGAGTAACAAATCATCGTTCATTGCCTTATTCCTGGTAATCCAAAGTTGTGTATTGATCAATACCGGTACATAGATCGCAGCAGGATGTAGTAGAAATGTTAGTCCGAGATTTGTTATTACTAGAGGACGTATATATTACTGAGCACTCCACAAGTGTCACGGAAAGAAGGAAATTGAGAGTAGGGATAGATATTCGATTAAAAATTGGAATTCGGACGATTTTCAAGATTTTAGGAGTCTCTGGGTGTTTTGGAGATACCTTAGGTGCCTAATATTATGTTTTAAGAATATCATAATAACAAGCAAGAAAATATTTAGTAATATACTTAATTCAAAAACAAACAGCACAAGGAAAAGCACCAAATAAACTCGAAACAAATATTTAAAAATGGTAAACCGTCTCAGTTGGTTTACCATTTTTAAATATTTGTTTCGAGTTTATTTGGTGCTTTTCCTTGTGCTGTTTGTTTTTGAATTAAGTATATTACTAAATATTTTCTTGCTTGTTATTATGATATTCTTAAAACATAATATTAGGCATCCAACTAAAAAGGTATCGATGCTATTCGCGACGAAAATATGAAATAATATTGAGCGGCCCACAACAAACATCGTACTTTGCATAACGAACATAATGGCAATTTCACACTCGCGTCGTTTATACGATTATTCCAAGTACTAGAAAGAGATGCAAGCAGGTTTATTATGAATATATAAGGAGAATGATAAGAATTTTTTTACTAATTTTATACACAACTTTAGAAAGTCTACAAAAATTTATAAAAAGGATTTTCACCTTTTACAACATGGAAGCAGGAACGTAGTGCATTAATTCTTGGCTTCTGCCGCCGGAATACTGATATTAAGGTTGAACAGAGAAAGGGTGAAAATCGAAAACGAAAAAAGCAGTTTTTTTCCACACCGTGTGTTATATCTTCATTAAAATCAATCAGCATTACTGTAACAACATTCTACACATGCTGATTGATTTTTATGAAGATTAAACACACGGTGTTGAAAAAAACTGCTTTTTTCGTTTTCGATTTTTACCCATTCTCTGTCCAACCTTAACCTCCTAGTGAACACCAGCCTCTACGGTTATCGGATATCCAATAAACAATGCACGGTTATCCAGGAATTCATTGTGTTGTGAGAAAGTAATAGTAAAATAGAAAAAACAAAGCTTTTGATAAAAATCCGAGGCAAACCACGATCCTTTCGGGAAGAGCAATTCATGCTGGGAATGAATAGAACAAAAAACAATTGATTCTTCTTCATTCACTGTTGCAACTTTGGCTCGGATGCGTTCGCTGCGTCAGGTTACTTTGCTTTGCAAACATTCTGGTAAATGGCAAGCAAACAAACTGAAGGGGTGTTTAGAGACAAGACGTCCTAAAAATTTGATTTCCCGTACATTTCAAGAAACGGAATTACCTCCATGCTAAGGTTGTTTCCTTTAAAAAAGTTATAAACTGTAATTTTCCGAATGCTACATCCAAAGCTAAAAAAATTAAAATATTTTTTCGTCATATTTTCCCACAGTGCCAACATTAAAATTTCAAGCGAGGGGACGGGCATAGCGTAGTTGGGAAAACGATTACCATGTATGCATAAAATGCTAATAAATTTTATGCTTGCTATAAAATATGATTCTAAATATCATTTCGAAACGTGCGAGTTTCTAGATATTAGAAATTCTCTTTAAACAAAGAAAAATTCATGAAATTATATCGTTTCTAGAACTTATTCGCGTTTCATCACCGTGATTTATTAACGATCAAATATTTATCATTTTTCACACAATTTTTTTCCATGTATTTGGAACATGGAGAAGCTGTGAAAGTTTTTCTAAAAACAACTTTCAATTTGTTTTTTAAAATTCATATAATACTATTTGCAGTCAAAAATACTATATTCTTATTGAATGTATTTCTAAATACCATTTCAAATGAAGATGCTTATGAGAAAAAAATTCGAACGCTTATGTGAAAAAAATTTGAAAATGCGAGCGCCGATCCCACTTGGCAAATAATGTCAATTGGTCGAATGTCGTTTGGCCGAATGCTGTTTGACCGAATGCCGTTTGACCGAATATTGTTGGACTAATGCCACTTGGCCGATTATCGTTTGGCCGAATGCCGTTTGAAAAAATGTTCTGTTTGGACGAATACCGTTTGGATGAATGCCGTTTGGACGAATGCCGTTTGGACGAATGCCGTTTGGAGGAATGCCGTTTGGACGAATGCCGCTTGGACGAATGCCGTTTGGATGAATGCCGTTTGGACGAATGCCGTTTAGACGAATGCCGTTTAGACGAATGCCGTTTGGGTGAATGCCGTTTGGGTGAATGCCGTTTGGGTGAATGCCGTTTGGACGAATGCCGTTTGGACGAATGCCGTTTGGACGAATGCCGTTTGGACGAATGCCGTTTGGACGAATGCCGTTTGGACGAATGTCGTTTGGACGAATGCCGTTTGGACGAATGCCGTTTGAACGAATGCCGTTTGGACGAATGCCGTTTGAACGAATGCCGTTTGGACGAATGCCGTGTGGACGAATGCCGGTTGGACGAATGCCATTTGGCTGAATGCCGTTTGGTCGAATGCCGTTTGGCCGAATGCCCATTGGCCGAATGCCGGTTGGTCGAAGACCATTTTGCCCAATGGCATTTGGTCGAATGGTGTTCGGTAGTACTCCATTTTGCCATTAGGTCGACTGGTTTTGGTCCCAAACTTATTTGGCCGAATGTAACACGTACAAAAAGCCCATTCTTATTGACTGAATAACCGTAATAGAGAAATTCTTACATTCGAACTAATTAGTAACGAATGTAATTTGTCTATTAACTTTGTGTTTTCATTCTTTTCAACATGAGCTGTTCTTTCTATAAATTACTTTTATATGTGACTGCAGTAATATTGGGAAATATTTTAAATAACCATTATAAAACTCGATAAGGTCTTCAGGTTTTAGAAAGAAAGAGAAAGGGAGAGAGAGAGCGATAAAAAAGTATTGATAGACGACATGTATTCATTTCGGGTTTATACTTATAATATTTGAAGAAATGTCTGTCCATCGTTTTACAATTTATTAGAATATTCTTCATTTTTCCATATGATGGACATCTTCAATTTTAGCTTTTTAGACACGAAGTTTAGGAAAGGTTTGAAATTTATTTGGTTTGCTGGATTTTTCGGCTCCAAAAAGTGAATCCGAAGGATATTCAAAGAAAGCTTGAACTAGTTTACTAGCGATACAGTTTTGTATCAACCACTACAATACATTCAGTGAAACTATACGAAACGATGCAAAAGAAAACGAAAAAATAAACAATAAAATTGTAGCATTCGAATAAATTACCCTTGGTCAACTTGCATTCGGCCAACTGGCTTTCGGTCAAATAGTTTCCGGCCAACTGGCTTTCGTTCAACTGACTATTGGCCAAATGGCTTTCGACTCAGTGGTATTTGGCCAAACGGCACTTTGCCAAACGGTATTCGGTCAAATGGCATTCGGCGAAATTCGGGATTCAGCTAAATGACCTTTTCGACGCTACAGTTTTCGGCTAAATGGCATTCGGCCTAACATCAGTTCGGTCAAATGGCATCCGGCCAATAGTCCTAAAACTTTTTGGAAAACCTATTGTCGTTGATGAGCTTACTTGTTTGACGTAAATTCATTTGGCATAACGTCGTTTGGAATAAAATCGTTTGGCATAATTCATGCTTTACATAAAAAATAATTTGATAGTAGTTCATTTCACATAATAGCCATTTGTCATATTGGTAATTTGGCATAAAATGTACAGGATGTTGAATACTATTTATGTCGTTTGGCATAATGGTCTTTTAGCATAAAAGTAGTTTGGCATAACGGCCGTTTGGCATAAAAGCCATTTTGCATAAAGTATGAAAAAACTCTCAAATTTTTATGGCGTTTTGATTCACTGAGATCAGTACAGCACGAATTGCTCATGTTTGAAGGAAGGAATCAACTTCAGTGAGAGGAATAATATTTCTGTATCAGATTGGTTACATAGAAAACTAAAGTAAGCATGGAATGGGTGCATTGAGAATATTTGCATTTAGAACTACGTTGCTCATCTTGTTTGAAACTTAACACATTCAACAACAAATTTGTAATTGTTATCTGCTAATAATGTGATAGTCTGATAGTTTCAAGCTACAGATCAGATCAAGAATATTGGAGGGAATCAGCGAAAAAGAAATATTTGTCTGTTTGTGTTAATCATTTCATTTACGAATATTTGAAATGCATCAATTTTTTAACCAAACTACTATTTATATAATATAAAATTTAATTCGTGATATATAGTATCTTGCTCTCCAAATGTTTGTTCTTTTGACGCCTTACTTTTGTTTGCTGTCAAAATTCAATAGAATCATAAGAATTGTTTATATTCAAAAGAAGAGGAAAGCTCAAACAATAACAATTAAAAGTTAAAAGCAATTTACATACGTATGAATAAAGGTAAAATCGCACACACTCTAAGTTAAGAAAATCCAAAATGTTCTAAAACCATTTTCGAAGATTTGGCTATATTCAGAAGAATGTAAACTCTTTGAAATTCTTATTGCATTTAAAATTAACAAAATTTAAACCAATTCCATGTTCGATAGAAAGTGTAAAGTCAATAAAATGTAGTACATACCAAGCTATCTCAAAAAAAGTTCAATATGCAATGACTGTAGTTTTATTGTGTTTCGGGAAAATTTGGGTAACTTGTGCAGTCTATTTTAGGGAATGGTATTTCGGCAAACTGCGTCCCAGAAAATCACCCATTTGGTAACCTATTGTTTCAGTTATTGACCTACAGCGCCGGTTAATCAAATAGACCTGAGGAACTTGGTTAAATGTCTATTATGCAAAATGACTTTATTCTAAATGGACATTATACCAAACGGATTTATGCCGAATGGGCATTATGCCAAATGGACAATATACCAAATTAGCATTACGCCAAATGGGCAATACGCTTAATGGCCATCTAGTCTCAATTTTGTTTTTTTATCGATTATGCTAAATGACCTTTATGCCAAATGGATTTATGACAAATGGCTTTATTGTTACTATGTTTTAATTGTTTTAATTGCCGCAAGGTTCTACTGTATCGATTTCGTTGGCTTTTTTCGGCAAATTTAAGCCTTAGAGCAACGAAAGCAATGAAATTGAAAGACGGATAGGTATTCTAGAGCGATTCAGTTATAAACTTAGGACGGAAAACTAGGACTAGGGAGGTTCATCGAAAGGAAATGCAAAGAATCCTTTATCTTCTGCTAATTAGGAGTTGGGTGTTGCACCCCAGGCCTACCGCATGGTCTTTGATAGAACATAACTCATCATCATGTTTTACCATGGACGCCGACGAAACATCATGTTGTAAATGTTCTCAATCGATGAAATATCCATTCTTTCCCGCCTCAAAAAAAACCGCCAGGTACATATCCTATCCTGGCGCGATATCCGTCAATGGCACTTTTTTTTATTTAAAAAGGAGACGCGTGGTCCTTTTTTGCTTTATTGGTGAAATATTTCAATAAGCTTCAATCGATTTATGACGCCAAACAGTTGCGTTTTTACAGCTTTCACGTAGGTGATATTTTTAATTTCGGCTTGGAGTGAAACCACCTGCAACAATGTTACGTCCCAAGCAAAATACGGTTTTTTCACCGACCGGCCAGTGGTGTTTGTTTAGTCATGTGGTGTAAACACTCATGCATCTCACCATCCGGCTCAATATCGCTCAGTAGCTCAAATCTCCCGAATTTTCCGCGTTATCATTTCGAACATTTTACCGTCTTTGTTTGCAGACGAGCGAGATGCCAAACCCGTAAACACTCCGCGCTGCGGATTCCGGCTTTTATCCAACAAGTTGTAGAGTTCACGTTCCAACCCAAACAAATATTAGCTCTCTGCGTATTTGGTAACTCTCCTTTGCTCTCTCTGTCTCTCTGATACCGAAGATTCAGGGTCGCTGTCATTGCTAAATTCTGCCGGGACGCATACCTATCCGTGTATATCAACAATTGGGCGGTGGTAGCGACCGACCGAACACAGAGACCATGTGACGTCAATGGCCTTTCGGATATGTTTCTGAGCACGTCAGAGAAGGAGAGTTTTTCTCAGGGAGGAAGATTTTCCCTGGCTTTTCGCAACCGTGCACGTTTGCTCGCTGGTGCTTGTGTCGTCCTCACTTACTTTTCATACTATGTGTAGTGGAAAAGTGTATCACGCTCTTGCTCTCTTTCTATCTGTCTCTCTCGCGATGTACACATTCGGCGATGGTGGTTCAGCGATGTGGTCCTGTGTGCGAATTCTCCTAGTCATTTTCCGGATCCCGTTCTGTTCGTTACGGAAAACCCGCGTGCTGCACTCAAGCGTTTTGATTCCTCCAGAATCCCTACAGTTTATACCACCACAGCTTGTTTTTTCAATGTCAACCACAAGTCAGTTTTAGAGAAGGTATTAAGAAGACTGTGACGTCCCACCCGAGTGGTTCCCTGGGAGGGACCAGTAGCAATTTCACCCGTTTCAGTTGGTCCTGATCCAACAAAATTATACCGAACAAGATTGTTGTGTTGTGTTTGTCCCCTCAGAATATCTGTTGCAGGGATCTTGTGGTGATCATTGTAGGAAGAAATTTGATCGTGTTTACTGGCTGCTTGCAAAGCAGTTGAAAATTTGTGAATATTCGTCAGAAATTAAAATAGTACATTGGCTATCATCAGTGGTTTCCTACTAGAGTCGTTGTTGTTGACAATTTATTAAGTGTGATTCTGCGAGAGAAAAGTAGTGAAAAATATTTTCATACAAACCACCTTGTCCGAAGTGACTATTTTTGTATGAACTGCCGTTTTCAAAACCAACTGTTATTACTAGTTACTACTGTTACAAACACTACTATTACTATACTACGGAATTGAAAGCAGGGATTTTTGAGCTTGATAGTTACCCTGACTCCCAGTGTTATCGATCTTGATCTGTGGATCTTGAGACTCCGAAGTGAAATGAAGATTTACTGTTATATCTACTATTACCAAAGGAGCTGGTATCCTGCAGATTCGTGTAGCTAACTGTTATCGCTTGCCATATATATAAACATTGTGTAGTTTATGGGACACCAGTGCAGTGCAGTGCAGTGTTCAATCGCTTTGTGTGCGTGTGTGTCGTTCAATCGTAGAATACAACGAAGCTGAGTGTTGTTCTTGATCCCATAAATAAGTGTAACCGTTCGTCTACCTACAGAAAATATACAACTTTTATCGATTACAAGTTCCTGATAAGGAACCACCTACCTACTCCGGTTGAAGTAGCAAGCAGCGCGCCTGCATCATAATGAGTGGTGTCGGTTTTCTGGCCACTATGAAAACATTTGCGCCGAGCATCCGGCGACGACGCCGGGTGGACAAGCAAAATCTTGAGTTACATAACAACGGCAACGAACCGGCGGTGGTGCGCAGCGGAGCAGGCGGATCCCATCGGAGTAGCAGTGCTGCAACAACACCCACCAGCGGTCCACCGGAGCAAGGCGGCGGTGGTGGACGTGCCGGAATCGCTGCTGGTATTGTCGGGGTTGGGGAGGTCATTTCGCCCAGCAGCTGGGACATTGTGCCTCCGATTACACCGCCGGCCGCGTTCCTACCGCCCGGCTACAAGCGGCTGTCGATGAAGGGTAAGATGGGCGCGCACGGCCAGGGGGAATATATCGGGAGTAGGAAAGATAAGTGTTGCGTCGGCGGAGATGGGCATCCGGAAAAAAATCTAGTCAACTTATTACGGTCGGCTAACGACTGACTGGTGGTAAGCGTTCTCAGCTCTGTCGGTTTGCTAATGATGCTCGAGCAGCTGCGAGGTGTTATGTAAGCCAATCTTCGGGAGCTACTGGCGCTGATAGCGTGATGGGTGTTTTTCTTGTTTTGGGGAGATGCGATGGAAAGAATCGGTTGAATGTTTTCTTTGGAATGTGTGAGCTGGAAACGAGTTGAAAAAGTCTGGTGATTGCTTGGAAGGTTCTTTACTTTGCCAGGACGTTCGAAGTTTTGAGATCCATTAGCTTAATTAACACGATGCTTGAGGTCCTTGATGGTTCAAAGTTTTGCTATTCGATGGTAAGAAAAGGGATCATTTAGTTGTCGATAAAGGGGAATGGCGATCGTTTTTTGAATTTATAAAATAATATTTTTAATTCGTCAATCATAATAACTTTCATAGTTAGGACAGCACTATAGTTTAACAGTAATAACATACAACATTTACAAATTGTGTGTCTGGGTTTAATCCCAGCTGGGGACGTTGGGTTTTTTTGAGGTGAAAAATCTCTGGTTATGGTTTCCTTCGACAGGGATGTTGATTCGGGTCTATGTGTTGATTGGTCAATCCAAATGGTGGATTCGCCTCTCTGGCATCGGTGGTAGGGACTCAGTGTGGATAGAAGCCGACGGAAAGTAAATATGAATTAGTAAAATGTGCACAACTGCAGCTCCGTTGAGGATAGAGAAGATGTGCATCAATTAAAATTAAAAAGCAACCAAATAAACTTTATTCGTTGGGGGGTAAGGGTTTCAGCGTGGAAAAGAAAACATATTTTAGCGATAGTTTTAGAAGTACATTATAATGTATCATTTCAATAACATTTAGTAAATTTTCTGTACAAAAATATCGACGAGCGACTCGATGGTGAAGCTTTTTGTAGAGTGTCTCTGGAAAAACATGATTTGTGGTGTTAACTGTCATTCAAAAACTACTTAACCGATTTAACTTTGCACACTTTCTATGTAAAAAATATCTAGCCTCTACGCTGAGTTTTTGGGATAATTTTTCAATGAA
Source organism: Topomyia yanbarensis (assembly GCF_030247195.1). NCBI lineage: Eukaryota > Metazoa > Arthropoda > Insecta > Diptera > Culicidae > Topomyia > Topomyia yanbarensis. The sequence continues at coordinate 312,135,561 of NC_080672.1, read as the reverse complement.
GGAGGTTTTTACTCAAAACACGGCGGAGTTTTCCGTGAAAGATAGCAATTTTTATTTAAAATGAATAAAAAATCCTTCAAATAACTGGTTTGTATAAGGTATGTCAACTAAAAGAACTCAAATTTAAAAGATATGATTTCAGGAACTTTGTTGCGATTTTCGTGATTTCTCATCACATTATCAGACATTTTATTCATGAGTTTGTTATCTGATTTTTTAGTCGGAGTAACGTAATAATATAAATTGGATCATAAAAGCGTGACTTATTCGCGGTATCTTCTTTTGTGAAATTCATCACGAACACGATTGATATAATATATGATTGGTGCACAGCGTTGTTTTCGTTTTCTGACCGGACATCACATTGAACCTCATCAAATAAATAACGATGTTCGAGATCCTAATAGTTTTCTTATATCTGCTGCTAGACCAAATTTTGTGAAGTAGTTCACCTGAAAATTTCAATTGAAAATGATTACGGATGTCTTCTAAATATCACAAAAAATCAGAATAGATGAATCATGTACTACGAATCATGAACCAGTTCACGAACACATGAACGTTATTTTATAATTTTGTGAACTATTTTACGGGCACGCATGATCGAGTTTGACTATTATACTAGGGATTATGAATCAGCTCACGATTCGAAGAATAAGATTTCATGATTTTGTGAACTATTTCACGAGCACGAATGGTGAATCGTGACTATTATACTACGAGTCATGAGCTAGTCCACGAATACATGAATATTATTTCATGATTTTGTGAACTATTTAACGAGAATGAATGGTGAGTTATGACTAATTCGCTAGAAATCATGAATCAGTTCACGTTTTCATGAATAACATTTCATGACTTTATAAACTATTTCACGAGCACGGATATTAAATCGTGACTAATATGCTAGGGATCAAGAACTAGTTCACGATAATTGAAAGGATTCATGAATAACATTCCGAGTTTTGTGCACTGAATCACAACCACGAAACCCAGATCATGTTCAACATGTAACAAATCATGAATCAGTTCACTTCACACAGTCGGACTCTGAAAAATGTTCCAATAGCTGTGAATAAAATCACGAGTCAACCTTTGGTTGTATGAAAAATGGCCATACAGTTGTGAACTTGTTCACTTTAAAAAATCGTTTTGATAATGGTATAGCGGATACCGTGATTGAAGTTCACAAAACAAAAACAAACATCGACTAATAAAAGTATTATAGAGGCGTTACTGAAGAGAAAAAGGAATATAATTATAAATCTCTTGATTTTTTCTCATGGTCCGGTTTTCATAATGTAGAAACGTGATTGTTCCAGAATTCACGATTTTGGGAATTTTTTTTTCCGTGTACTATAAAGTACAACTTTAAGAAAATGAAGGGACATTGACATGCCTGTGTTAAAGCTGGAGTAATCACTTCGAATCAAAATACATTGCACCTTTCATTTATGATCATAGTTTACTAATATCCCGAATTTACTTTTGCAGAAAGTTCGTCGTTATTTCATTCAGTTGTACCTACGTTAAACTGATTTTTTGTTTATTTTGCTTGATAGAAAACTAAATAATGCCAAGTTCGTTGTTATGATCAAAAAGAAAAATAGTTTTGGTATCTCCTTTTATCAACCCATAATTCAAACGTTAAATAATTCTGCAATGTCTCATCTGAAAAGCTAATATAATTAATAACACTAGTTAAAAAATTAAAAAAAATGTAGTATCTTCAACCATTCATTACTACCGCAGTAAAATGTCCCACAGAAATCGAAAATGTTGTCGATTTATTTTTATGAAACGGGTCTTGCGATATTACGAAAATAACATTTTTCGTATTTAAAATAAAGTAATTTTACTTCATCACAGATATCTCTATTTATACTTGGCCGATTTTTTGTTTTGATTTTTATATAAACTTGTCATTACATTACCCAGTAATTATTCATATATCAGTTGTGGTTCCAAATTACAGTGTGTTCACTGTAAAACTTTAAAACTTCTTTAAAACCTTCTTAAAGAGCTGCCAGGGTCTATATACTGATTTAATGCTGATATAATGCCAGAAAATGTGAAATTAATAGCCCGTTTTCTGTATTATTAACGCCATTTCGAAGCACCATTGTGGAATTATCCAAGTTATGTTATCGGCACTACTAATGCTATTAGACAGCTTTCTCACTGTCATTTTCTGCATAGATTTTGCAACGCTTTATAAATATTTCCTTTTCAGTGTGATAAACAAATACGATATTTTCTGTTCCTTAAAATAACTTAAGATGAGATGAATATTTTAAACTTAATGGGGTCTTCTGGTTCAAAACACGAATTCTGATCGTTTTTCCACGGTGGATTGCAAAGAAGCTACTCAAGATATATTTTTTTGTTTTGTTAGTTAACACATCTCACAATTTTGAAATTCAAAGTATTTATTTATGTACAATCTAGACCTTGGAATGTCTGCAGCTGCTACTCCACAAAAAAAATTCTACCCGACTTTGTGGTAAGCTTTCTCCGGTTCAAGTGGTTGAAACTGGAAAAAGCGATATTTCTGTTCCTTCTTTCCATTCTTTCCATTGCACAGTGGTCCAAAATGCAAATTTAGCAGGAATTTTGAGATTTTACTGAAACTAAACCAATTAGCCTTATTGTGTATTCGGAAAAGCTTTCGTAGTTAGTGAGTTCTAATTTTATCATGATTGGAAATTTAACTTTTTAATTATTCTAGATAGATTCATACGATCTTCACTGAAGTTATAGAACGACAAGTTTCAGAAAAAGTTGCTCAAGACATGAAAGCTCTATCAAGACATGAAAGCTCTATCTATTTTAAATCTTATTGCGTTTCTTAGAAAACTGTTTTATTTAAATAACTTATGCGGTATTGATTTAAGGGGGCGTCTGGTGTAGTGGGAAAAAATCGACTTCTTTTTTATCCGCTTAAGTATTCAACCTCTAGAATAGTCTCCCGTAATCTCGGTGGCCATGCCGAACTGTTGTTTTAAACAGCCATGCATTCCTCGCGCGTATTTGCTGCGATACACGCAGATTTCAATCTATCGGCAACAATTTTCAAAAAAATTACCAGCAATAAAAATACAGTGTAAACAATACACTTTAACATACTTCTGCCCAAGTTTTCAGGAGAAAATACCCAATGGGTTATTTTCTTCTTTCTACAGCGTTTTTTTTCCGTGATGCAATTTGATGTGGGGTACCCTCTAAAAGCGTTTTTCTCGAAACCGCAGTTTTTCAAATTGGCGAATAGGATAACTCAAAAACTAACCAACGAAGTGACTTGATTTTTTTTACTATAAGAATACACAATACGCGTAGCCTGTCGATGAACCACAGAAAACTGAATAAAAAAATATTCTCCCTTATTATTTTGAAGAAAAGTGAGCAAATTTTCCAGTAAAATATGAGATTTTTCGGTTTTCATGAAACCATTTTCCGAAACTCGAACTTTTATCTATTTATCTAGTTTTTTGATTTATCGAGTAACTACAAGTCTATGCTTTACAAATCTTATTGAAGTTCATGTGTCAGACAATTTCATCAAGAGTTATCGTGTTCGCCGCGGCGCTCCTCGACGTGGAAATGGTTGGACATCTCCTCTTGGAACGCTCGTATGTGTTACTCTGCGTAACTGGAAATAAATGCATAAATAAATTATTAATATATAAATATATAAATAAATTAACATTACACAAAAAAATATATTTTTTCATTACCTTCAAAATCGTAAAACAAAAAAACTTTCGGTTTGATTACTTTACACCAGACGCCCCCTTAATATTTTAGACTGAACCTTGCCAATACTAATGAAAAATACGAGGCGCGAAAGGATCGATAGTGGGCATGAATGGAGTTCCATATCTCGAATACCAACAGCTATACTTTGAAATATATCAAGTAATATTCTAGAAAGAAGATTCATACCGCATCCACAGCATCAATTTAGCATTATATTGGCTTAGTATTTGTTCTATAATAGCACTACACACATATACAACTTTCACATGCTTTAAAGTTCCATGAGGCTTGTAGGCGTTATATCAGTTTTATCTACGAATATAGAGCTAACAATAATGCTAAACTTTGCATGTGCTGTCAAGCATTTCAAATGCTAACTTAAAGCTTGACTGTATTCCAAATGCTGGAATATAGAATATGTGTTTATGCTATGATGAGCGCTTTGACGCGATGTGTAATATAATATGAGTTTTGACTAGTTTAGAAGTGGGTTATTAATAAATGACAGGTGACTTATGTAGATATTAAAGCCTGCATCAAAGTAAATTTTTAGATGACCTCGAACATCATTAGTATTCAATACATGTTTCAAATCAATTATATGGCCCACAGTCAATGTAAACCGCATTCATTAGCTTCTAAGAACTTTTTGATTCCGCTTGTAACTCTTGCTTTACATTACAGGTAATTCTGAGATTACTATGGATACACATAGTTTCTGAATAAGTACTGTATTCATAAAGTATAAATAAATCACCGGTTGTTTATTTTAATCTGAGATCTGAGACTTGGTTTCCACGGATATTTGGGATGACTTATTGTCAGGGAAATTAAATATTGTATTGAACTGTGCCTCCAAGGATTCTGTTTTGTTTGTTGTACTGGTTGTTGATTTGGAGGCATCAGGTGCGGTCGTTGTGAAATGAGTTTTTGTTACTGCCAGATCTGCAGCTATTGGTTCAGTAATGTGGTTTAGAATAAGATAATAGTGTATTGATTTTAGCTGTTGTAGATAGGAATTCCATAGCAGCTTCTACACAAAGTTTTCCCTTAGGGACCATTCATAAATTACGTAACGCTTTTAGGGGGGGGGGAGGGGGTACAACAAGTTATGACATAGGAGGGAGGGGGAGTTAGCTAGATCGTTACGTAACATGTTTTCACCGAAGAAAAAAAAAATTTCTGGGAATTTGTTGCGTAATAGGGGAGGGGGGGATGGAGAAATTTGTGACAATTTGTTACATGGGGGGAGGGGGGAGTCAATTTTGGGCAATTTTTGCGTTACGTAATTTATGAATGGTCCCTTATGTATGAAGTGTGTGGACACATTATCTCCACACAAACTCCGCTGGGAGCACTTGGGAAGACTAAGTATCTGTCTCAAGAGTGTCCACATCACCGTATTTCGACATAGGGGGTTGGATAACAATATTTTTGGTAGGCGGTGCCAGATCGTGTTGTCGTATCTCGATCGTGCCATCATCTTGATATACTGAAATGTTGTTTTACTCGACGTAGACACGTTCTTCCGCGCAGTAAAACAATCAGTTTTCAACAAAAACTGGGCAACACTTCACTTTGTATGCAAATATAGACTGGGGTTGGATAACAATATTTTTGGTAGGCGGTGCCAGATCGTGTTGTCGTATCTCGATCGTGCCATCATCTTGATATACTGAAATGTTGTTTTACTCGACGTAGACACGTTCTTCCGCGCAGTAAAACAATCAGTTTTCAACAAAAACTGGGCAACACTTCACTTTGTATGCAAATATAGACTGAAAATTTCACTTTGGGAGCTCTGGTTCACATACTCAACTTCGTGTTTCAGCTTGCTTTCTACTTCTGTCCGAGTCAGAGCCAGAGCTGCCATTTATACAAATTTATTTGTATTATACAGATTTTAAGCGCAGATACTGACTTGATAAGGAATACAGATTTAATGCAGAGTATCAGTACAAACAGATTTATGCAGATTTTTTGAATTTCTACAAAATCATCTGGCAGATCTGGTCAGAGCTAACATACGGGGCAACTAGCAACCTCTCGATCTAGCGTGTATTGTCTCATTGAATAGAACATCGGAAACATTGAAGAAACTACTATGTTCCTAATGGCGTATGTGTGGCTGGAATGCGACTCGAAAGACATTTTCCTTCCTATCTGACTATATAATTCAAAGCACATGGAACCAAAAATGCACTAAACGTGCTATGCAGTCATGAATGGCAGATTTCTACGAGCCAGTACCGTCATCAGACGGTATTCCATGCCGGGAAGATGTTAGGGAAATTGGATTACAACCGGCCGCCTACCCATAGGTGGGTGGGCGGCCGGTTGTAATACAATTTCCCAGCAATCCAAAACACAAATTTAAAAGCTTTACTTGAACCATACATCGTTGCTAAATTTGTGGCTTCAGGTCATAATATTAACTGCGAAAGCATCGTCAGCAACCTGTCCCATCTGCGAGGAAGCTAATACCTATGACGGCGGGTTTATGCTCCTAACTCGTAGGTGCATGAGACTAGCAAGAACATCTGATCGACAGCACCAAGGCGGACGTGAACGATAACAAGAAAGAAATGAATGTGATGATAATGATGCACTAGGTGAGCAAACAAATATTTCCCCGCCGCGAAAGAAGTTCTCCTCGTGCAATTGTAAGTTGCGTACGCGAGAGATCCGACGGACACTTAAGAATATTTGTGTTTATTTATTTTTATTTTAAAATATTGCAAATATAAAGACCAACGGCTGTGCTAAGCTACCTCAATGATATGTGTCAATAAACGAATTAAATAAAAAAAATCATGTTTAAATCGTGCTACGAAAGAAGTGCTACGTGCAGTCCTACATACTGAATGCTTTTTGCACTACATTCCTTACATGGTGAAAATAGTATGGTGGATTGCAAATTATTATATTCTGACTGTTTTTTCCATTATTTGAGGCACGAATCCCCGACTATGTACGGGGAACGTGCCATTTGAGCCAATATATTCTGATTCCTGATAACAATAAAATAATTTGTAGAAGTTTACCGTTTACCTACAATGAAGCGCATAATTTGAAAATTATTTGCAAAATATAGGCACTTCTTAAAAAAAACACATTTGAGCGTTTATGGCACAAGACCTCAAACTAAATTAGGTATAAAATTTTCATCTCATCAGAAGCCGACACTAACTTAGTGACAGGACTAAGCTAGCGCCGCGCAGTGGCATGACTTAGAATAAAAGGTGGAATAAAATCAAAGTTTTTTCTGTATTCGTCAAATAAGACAGTTTAATGTTATTTCGGCACGCTGAATTCGTTTTTGTTGTTAAAACATTAAAAGTACACATTTACTATTCATTAGGGTGTCTCAAAAATATTTATATATTATCGAAATTGTTCTTAAAATGTTTTAATATTAATTTTTGTGCGTCAAATCTTTTTGGATATTAACACCTGTTAAAATATTTGTACGCTGAATTCCTTTTTTAATTATGAAATATATTAGGAATTAATTGTACTACTTATTAGGGTGGCTCAAAAGTGAGTATTTCATCTTTTCGAGTCAAACAATTTTTAGTAGTAATTATGCTAAGCTGAATTTAGGCCGAAACGAATTGATTTACACCTCATTAGGGTGCTTCCTAAATTTTTATTTAGTTTTAACGGATCAAGTATGTGTTGGAAAAATTTTGTAACGTTAGATTCATAATTGGGTTACTTGATAGGAAAACTACATTTTCTTTGATTTTTAAAATAAAACCTTTGAGTGTCTTAGTGGAATGTTTAATTACATATACTAATAAATAGGATGGCTAACGGTTTTTTTTCGATGGTGTGTTTTCAGGTAGCTTAGGTCATAAAACATAATTTAAAAACCTTTTTTTCGCGTTTATGGTTCATTTTAAAGTGATCTTATTTTTGGGTAATATCGCTTACGCTTAAGATAAATCAGTACTACACCAAATTCTGATCAAAATAGTTTTAACAAAAGACTAGAACTCAACTGTATTCACTCAATTTGACAGTTACTGCGTAAGTTATGAATAAATAGCTCCAGAACATTTAACGACATATATTAAGGCCCCCGTCGGGCAATCCGCCATTTTTCGTGTTTTTTTGCGGTTTTTTATTTTATTTTCAAAGAAAATGACAAAATATGGAAAAAAGAAAAAAATCACGACCTAGATAATTGTTTTTACTATGAATTGGCCGAAATGGAAAATTCAAAATTTTCCAACTCGGAAAACTGTGTGCTTTTTCCGGTTGAAAAAGCACACAGTTTTTGCAATCATGTGTTTAAAATTTTGATTTTTCCAATACAACATAGCTAAACAATTTTTCTAGGACGTGATTTTCTCCGATTTTCCATATTTTCCACTTTTCATTGAAAAATTTCCAATTTACTAGAAGCAGTTTTTCCACCCGCACAGACACAACTAAAGTAAAATTTGTATGTATAGGTGCGCAAAAGTGGAGCAATATTTTTAACCTGTTGTTTCTTCGATATTTCCTACAAAACTACCCAAGTGTTGCATATGTACGGATTCGTTAGAAACCAAGGAATCTGATGGTACAAAGAAAAAATCGTTTTGGAAAACTTCATAACAGCGTTTTTCAATTTTCCTCGCGATACGCAGTGTACCGTCGCACGCGAAACAGCGTGGAAAGATACGAAAAGAAAAACAAGTGTACTAAAAGTTATCCTTGGGTTGATGCAGATGGCGTGCTACGAAAGCTCGAAATATCGAAAGCTTTTAGCACAACTGTTTTTGAGTAATTCTGAATGTAGAAATAGTTGAAAATGATTTCAAATAAATTTCTTCATTGACACTTGATGATTTTCGATTCTCTTGAGAGATCTATGATATTTTATTATTTTACTAGACTGAAACAAACCGCGATGCTATTTGTCTTTATACGCCAAATAATGGAAAAACATTTTCTATTTTGAATTTGCATGTTGACATTTGATGATTTTGAAATCGATGATCGTTTGAAACCAACGGTTTTGTGTTGAATTGATAACACATATTTAAAAACATCTTTGGCTTTATTCAAAACAATAATGGAGGCTAGCCATATTGAAAATTATTTAGAAGTTCCATAAATTATCACATGTCACAATTTTTTGTAAGATTGGTTTTATTTCTCAGAAACCGATTTCCACACAGCATTGATGAAAACCTGATGAAATTTATAACAGTTGAAGCAAATATTTTCGACATTCCACAAATACCAACGAACGATTTTTTGGGATCCCTATAATTAATTTTTATACTGGATTTGACTGCTTTGAAACATTTTTGAACACAGATGTTGTTTCGTGTTTTCAGAAATGCAAGAAATCTTAGCAAAGTTTCTTCAGATTCTCATGGAATAATTATCATACTGATACTTGGATTTAAAAAATTTTAAATAACGCATTTTGCGAGATTGTAAACCAAAAAAATATATTTATTTTGATAATATTTCTTTTTCTTTTGTTTTATTGAGATTCGAGAGTAGGTATCACGAAAATCACGCTGAAAGCAACAACTTTTTTTTTGTTTCCATAGCGTTATTACGCCATGAAAATTTGAGTTTTTCAGGAAGTATATTTTATAACGGCCGTATCGTATTTCATTTATGAATTAATCAATAGTCCCGACCAGGACGATTGAAAATGAATCACTTGATAATATTTTATCGCTTTATTGAATGTTAAAGTTCATTGAAATAAGGAAATAATAATTAGATCAATTTCATTTTTTCCGTTGAATTTTTGAAAAACTTTTATTTGGCTCTCTCTAATCAATTTACTTACTACACTTCCATTGTCTTACAACGATTTATAGAAAAGATACGATAAATCGTGTATTGTAAATGATATGCGTAGTTTGAACTACCATAAACCCATTCTCGCTGAATACGTCTAAAGGATTGACTGAATGGATTTGTTTGAATATTCCAACGTTGGAAAACACAAATCTGTCACGTAGTTTTAAAAATACCCACATGACTCCCTGTAGATCACCTGACAAAGGATCTGAAATCCAAATCGATTACTTTCAAATCAACAGAAAATGCTTTAGTAGTTATATTGGTCAGGAAGATTGTGCTACCAGGACTACGTCCAGCAACTGGCGGTAGCACTCCTGACAGAAGAATATGTACTTACTTGGTTAATTTTGAGCTCTTTGAGGAATAATATTTTTTCTGAATTGCGCAATTAATTTTTCATCGTTTTGTTTTACAATTTCCAATATGGATTTTTTATAATTCCACAAATGATAAAAAAGTTCTCCAAGGTTGTCTACATACTGAATTTTGAAACAGTCGGGTCTCCTACTACGCTGATTCCTACTACGTGGATTCGTATTGTGCGGTACCCAACTAATAGAATTCACTTAGCCTATGGGATTTCGACTAATTGGGGTTCGAATATTTTATCTGAGTTAACATTTAGCACCATACTTTATTTGGTAAAGTTGTTTTGTGTTTGCTTAGACCTATAATTGAGAGCAATTGGATATCCAATTAATTGATAACTGCAGCGCCAGGGGTGCAATACAATAGAGTAAATAAATCTAACCTCTCGTAAACGCAACTATCATTGAATAAGTTTAACGTGAGCGTACCAGCTTTCAGCACAATGTGGAATTTAGTATGTCACAAACGTCTAATAACTTAGAGGAGATGGTGTTCTCGGAAAAATTTAGAGAAGATTAAGAGCTACGCGATTATGGACAAAACTAATTGAAATAGATAGACCAGGCGGCACTAGTGAGCATGTATTATTTTTCAATTTCTGAATCTCGAGAACATTATTTAGAAGTGTGATGTCTTCGGCAATATTCATCAGTGAGTCGAGTGCTACCCGACGGCGAATAGATAATTACAGAATTCGCCCATCAGGCGGCGCTAGGGAAACTAAAACTTCCAATTCATGTTAGGTAAAGTTTATTAATTTAGGAAAATGACGTTTTCTGGAATGTAATCCAAGTCACAATTGAAGTCTTATAGCACGCTACAAGTGCAATCTAGGTTGTATGAGTGGCTATAAAACCACCATAAAGCCTAAATTGTTACTGGGGCAAGGACTATTTAATGATGTAATGATTAAATTGGATTTCACCCTCAACGCGGCGCTAGTGAGCACACACTTTTTTATTGCGATATCCCAAAATAGGAAGGTGGGAAAAAATTTGGGAGGATTATCAAATTGATTTTGATAGAAAGAATCCATGCAGAATGATTCTGTTTCCCTATCCTGCATCCATCAGAAGAAGAAAATTTTATTGCCATGTGTTTTCAAGTAATTTCCATGATCATTAGTAATAATTGGTGGGTTGGAAAAATTGAGAGGACAATAAAATTAATTTCTATTGAAACAATTGTTGTTGCTTAGGAATTCTTGCCGGATGATTTTGTTGGCCTATCCTGTATCCATCAGAAGAAGAAAATTTTATTGCCTTGTGTTTTCAAGAAATTTCCATGATCACCAGTGGAAATTGGTGGGTTGGAAAAAAATGGGAGGACGATCAAATTGATTTTTATAGAAAGAATCCTTCTGTATCGATTTTGTTGGCTATTTTCGGCAAATTTAAGACTAAGAGAAACGAAAGCAATGAAATTGAAAGACGGATAGGTATTCTAGAGCGAATCAGTTATAAACTTAGAACGGAAAACTAGAACTAGGCAGGCTCATATGGGCATGATCGAAAGGAAATGTGAAGAATTCTTTGTCTTCTGCAGAGTAGGAGTTGGGCGTTTCACCCAAGTCTACCGCATGGTCTATGGTAGAACATAACTCATCATCATGTTTTACCGCCGACGCCGACCGTTTCTCTTAGTCTCAAATTTGCCGAAAATAGCCAACAAAATCGATACAGTAGAACCTTGCGGCAATTAAAACATAGTAACAGAAAGAATCCTTGCAGAATGATTCTGTTTCCCTATCATGCATTCATCAGAAGAAGAAAATTTTAATGCCATGTATTTTCAAGAAATTTCCATGATCAGTAGTGGAAATTGGTGGGTTGGAAAAATTGAGAGGACAATAAAACTGATTTCCATTGAAACAATTGTTTTTGCTTAGGAAACCTTGCAGGATGATTTTGTTGGCCTATCCTGTATCCATCAGAAGAAGAAAATTTTATTGCCATGTGTTTTCAAGAAATTTCCATGATCAGTAGTGGAAATTGGTGGGTTGGAAAAAATGGTAAGACGATAAAATTGATTTTTATAGAAAGAATCCTGGCAGAATAATTCTGTTTCCCTATCCTGCATTCCTCAGAAGAAGAAAATTTTATTGCCATGTGTTTTCAAGAAATTTCCATGATCATTAGTGGAAATTGGATGGTTGGAAAAAATTGGTAGGACGATAAAATTGATTTTTATAGAAAGAAATATTTCTGTTTACGAAACCTTGCAGAACGATTCTGTTTCCTTATCCTGCATCCATTAGAAGAAGAAAATTTTATTGCCATGTTTTTTCAAGTAATTTCCGTGATCAGTAGTGGAAATTGGTGGATTGGAAAAAATAGGAGACGATCAAATTGTTTTTTATAGAAAGAATCCTTGCAGAATGATTCTGTTTCCCTATCCTGCATTCATCAGAAGAAGAAAATTTTATTGCCATGTGTTTTCAAGAAATTTCCGTGATCAGTAGTGGAAATTAGAGATGGTCGGGTTCGGGTTTTTAGACCCGAAACCCGGACCCGACCCGAACCCGACGGGTTTCGGGTCGGGTTAGGGTTCTATAAATTTAAGCTTCTCGGGTTCGGGTCGGGTTCCGGGTTTTGAAATTTGAAATTCTCGGGCTCGGGTCGGGTCCGGGTTTTTAAAATTTTGAACTTTCGGGCTCGGGTCGGGCTCGGGTTTTTCAAATTAGAAATTGTCGGGGTCGGGTCGGGGTCGGGTTTTGAACAAAACAACCCAACCATTTCTTGACGCTGTCTATACACAAAACCTAGCCTTTTTTTATACTTCGTGATACGAATGGAAGACACATATAACCGTACCAAATGGTAGCACCTTTAAATCGCTAGAATACTCAAATATAGTATTTTTTCATTCTTGTATAAAATTCTGTCTCTTCAGATTCGCAAACTGACTGAATTATTTTATGTTTTAAAAGAACATTCATGAGCATTCAACAATTCGTGTCTCACATCTAAAATCTCTTTGCGATTTATTTTTAATGATAATTAGTAATAAATTAAGTCAACAGGAATTTATCGGGAAATATTGGTTCAACTTTCTGTTTTAAAATACTAATTTCGACAGGTATTTTAAAACCGATACGTAGGCCGCGGTCAAAGTAAACGCGTAAAACTCAGCTAAAGCGTACAGCAACTAGTGTCCAAAGCAAAGCGAGTAGAAATCTACGGAAAGTAGGAACAATAAAAACCAATCTATTGATCCGCTCCTGATTGGTCGTTTTGACAGTCGCGAGCAATCGAACAGTGGGTGTTGCGAGTGCACTTAATGGTAGTACTTTTTGCTATATATTGAATAATAATTGTCCATTAACCCTACAACGGTTTCGTGACTTTTTCTCTAAGTAAACGGTTTTTTGGGATACATTCGTAGCCAAGAACTAATGGTGCTACTTCATATTCGAATGATTCTACTATTGTAGGATGAGCTTAGGGTGCCTAAAATTAAAAATCTTCGAGATCTCTGGTGGATTCTCCATATTAACAAGTTGGGTTCGGATCGGGTTTCTCAAATTAAAAAATTTCGGGTTCGGGTCGGGTTAGGGTTTTCAAATTTTAAAATTCTCGGGGTCGGGTCGGGTTCGGGTTTTACAAAATTTTCATTCTCGGGTACGGGTCGGGTCCGGGTTTTCTTATTTTAAAATTTTCGGGCTCGGGTCGGGTGCGGGTTTTTCAAATTTTATAATTTCGGGCTCGGGTCGGGTTCGGGTTTTTCAATTTTCAAGCTCTCGGGTTCGGGTTGGGTTCGGGTTCGAAAAAAATGAAACCCGACCATCTCTAGTGGAAATTGGTGGGTTGAAAAAATGGGAGGACGATCAAACTGATTTTTATAGAAAGAATCCTTGCAGAATGGCTCTGTTTCCTTATCCTGCATCCATCAGAAGAAGAAAATTTTATTGCCATGTGTTTTCAAGAAATTTCCATGATAAGTAGTGGAGATTGGTGGGTTAGAAAAATTCAGAGGACAATAAAACTGATTTCCATTGAAACAATTGTTTTTGCTTAGGATACCTTGCAGGATGCTTTTGTTGGCCTATCCTGTATCCATCAGAAGAAGAAAATTTTATTGCCATGTGTTTTCAAGAAATTTCCATGATCAGTAGTGGAAATTGGTGGGTTGGAAAAAATGGGAGGACGATCAAATTGATTTTTATAGAAAGAAATATTTTTGTTTACGAAACCTTGCAGAATGATTCTGTTACCCTGTACTGCAAGGTGAGAAATATAACACCATGTGCATGTGATTTCAAGAAATTTTCATGACAAGTCAAAGACAAGACAAAGACAAGACAAAGACAAGACAAAGACAAGACAAAGACAAGACAAAGACAAGACAAAGACAAGACAAAGACAAGACAAAGACAAGACAAAGACAAGACAAAGACAAGACAAAGACAAGACAAAGACAAGACAAAGACAAGACAAAGACAAGACAAAGACAAGACAAAGACAAGACAAAGACAAGACAAAGACAAGACAAAGACAAGACAAAGACAAGACAAAGACAAGACAAAGACAAGACAAAGACAAGACAAAGACAAGACAAAGACAAGACAAAGACAAGACAAAGACAAGACAAAGACAAGACAAAGACAAGACAAAGACAAGACAAAGACAAGACAAAGACAAGACAAAGACAAGACAAAGACAAGACAAAGACAAGACAAAGACAAGACAAAGACAAGACAAAGACAAGACAAAGACAAGACAAAGACAAGACAAAGACAAGACAAAGACAAGACAAAGACAAGACAAAGACAAGACAAAGACAAGACAAAGACAAGACAAAGACAAGACAAAGACAAGACAAAGACAAGACAAAGACAAGACAAAGACAAGACAAAGACAAGACAAAGACAAGACAAAGACAAGACAAAGACAAGACAAAGACAAGACAAAGACAAGACAAAGACAAGACAAAGACAAGACAAAGACAAGACAAAGACAAGACAAAGACAAGACAAAGACAAGACAAAGACAAGACAAAGACAAGACAAAGACAAGACAAAGACAAGACAAAGACAAGACAAAGACAAGACAAAGACAAGACAAAGACAAGACAAAGACAAGACAAAGACAAGACAAAGACAAGACAAAGACAAGACAAAGACAAGACAAAGACAAGACAAAGACAAGACAAAGACAAGACAAAGACAAGACAAAGACAAGACAAAGACAAGACAAAGACAAGACAAAGACAAGACAAAGACAAGACAAAGACAAGACAAAGACAAGACAAAGACAAGACAAAGACAAGACAAAGACAAGACAAAGACAAGACAAAGACAAGACAAAGACAAGACAAAGACAAGACAAAGACAAGACAAAGACAAGACAAAGACAAGACAAAGACAAGACAAAGACAAGACAAAGACAAGACAAAGACAAGACAAAGACAAGACAAAGACAAGACAAAGACAAGACAAAGACAAGACAAAGACAAGACAAAGACAAGACAAAGACAAGACAAAGACAAGACAAAGACAAGACAAAGACAAGACAAAGACAAGACAAAGACAAGACAAAGACAAGACAAAGACAAGACAAAGACAAGACAAAGACAAGACAAAGACAAGACAAAGACAAGACAAAGACAAGACAAAGACAAGACAAAGACAAGACAAAGACAAGACAAAGACAAGACAAAGACAAGACAAAGACAAGACAAAGACAAGACAAAGACAAGACAAAGACAAGACAAAGACAAGACAAAGACAAGACAAAGACAAGACAAAGACAAGACAAAGACAAGACAAAGACAAGACAAAGACAAGACAAAGACAAGACAAAGACAAGACAAAGACAAGACAAAGACAAGACAAAGACAAGACAAAGACAAGACAAAGACAAGACAAAGACAAGACAAAGACAAGACAAAGACAAGACAAAGACAAGACAAAGACAAGACAAAGACAAGACAAAGACAAGACAAAGACAAGACAAAGACAAGACAAAGACAAGACAAAGACAAGACAAAGACAAGACAAAGACAAGACAAAGACAAGACAAAGACAAGACAAAGACAAGACAAAGACAAGACAAAGACAAGACAAAGACAAGACAAAGACAAGACAAAGACAAGACAAAGACAAGACAAAGACAAGACAAAGACAAGACAAAGACAAGACAAAGACAAGACAAAGACAAGACAAAGACAAGACAAAGACAAGACAAAGACAAGACAAAGACAAGACAAAGACAAGACAAAGACAAGACAAAGACAAGACAAAGACAAGACAAAGACAAGACAAAGACAAGACAAAGACAAGACAAAGACAAGACAAAGACAAGACAAAGACAAGACAAAGACAAGACAAAGACAAGACAAAGACAAGACAAAGACAAGACAAAGACAAGACAAAGACAAGACAAAGACAAGACAAAGACAAGACAAAGACAAGACAAAGACAAGACAAAGACAAGACAAAGACAAGACAAAGACAAGACAAAGACAAGACAAAGACAAGACAAAGACAAGACAAAGACAAGACAAAGACAAGACAAAGACAAGACAAAGACAAGACAAAGACAAGACAAAGACAAGACAAAGACAAGACAAAGACAAGACAAAGACAAGACAAAGACAAGACAAAGACAAGACAAAGACAAGACAAAGACAAGACAAAGACAAGACAAAGACAAGACAAAGACAAGACAAAGACAAGACAAAGACAAGACAAAGACAAGACAAAGACAAGACAAAGACAAGACAAAGACAAGACAAAGACAAGACAAAGACAAGACAAAGACAAGACAAAGACAAGACAAAGACAAGACAAAGACAAGACAAAGACAAGACAAAGACAAGACAAAGACAAGACAAAGACAAGACAAAGACAAGACAAAGACAAGACAAAGACAAGACAAAGACAAGACAAAGACAAGACAAAGACAAGACAAAGACAAGACAAAGACAAGACAAAGACAAGACAAAGACAAGACAAAGACAAGACAAAGACAAGACAAAGACAAGACAAAGACAAGACAAAGACAAGACAAAGACAAGACAAAGACAAGACAAAGACAAGACAAAGACAAGACAAAGACAAGACAAAGACAAGACAAAGACAAGACAAAGACAAGACAAAGACAAGACAAAGACAAGACAAAGACAAGACAAAGACAAGACAAAGACAAGACAAAGACAAGACAAAGACAAGACAAAGACAAGACAAAGACAAGACAAAGACAAGACAAAGACAAGACAAAGACAAGACAAAGACAAGACAAAGACAAGACAAAGACAAGACAAAGACAAGACAAAGACAAGACAAAGACAAGACAAAGACAAGACAAAGACAAGACAAAGACAAGACAAAGACAAGACAAAGACAAGACAAAGACAAGACAAAGACAAGACAAAGACAAGACAAAGACAAGACAAAGACAAGACAAAGACAAGACAAAGACAAGACAAAGACAAGACAAAGACAAGACAAAGACAAGACAAAGACAAGACAAAGACAAGACAAAGACAAGACAAAGACAAGACAAAGACAAGACAAAGACAAGACAAAGACAAGACAAAGACAAGACAAAGACAAGACAAAGACAAGACAAAGACAAGACAAAGACAAGACAAAGACAAGACAAAGACAAGACAAAGACAAGACAAAGACAAGACAAAGACAAGACAAAGACAAGACAAAGACAAGACAAAGACAAGACAAAGACAAGACAAAGACAAGACAAAGACAAGACAAAGACAAGACAAAGACAAGACAAAGACAAGACAAAGACAAGACAAAGACAAGACAAAGACAAGACAAAGACAAGACAAAGACAAGACAAAGACAAGACAAAGACAAGACAAAGACAAGACAAAGACAAGACAAAGACAAGACAAAGACAAGACAAAGACAAGACAAAGACAAGACAAAGACAAGACAAAGACAAGACAAAGACAAGACAAAGACAAGACAAAGACAAGACAAAGACAAGACAAAGACAAGACAAAGACAAGACAAAGACAAGACAAAGACAAGACAAAGACAAGACAAAGACAAGACAAAGACAAGACAAAGACAAGACAAAGACAAGACAAAGACAAGACAAAGACAAGACAAAGACAAGACAAAGACAAGACAAAGACAAGACAAAGACAAGACAAAGACAAGACAAAGACAAGACAAAGACAAGACAAAGACAAGACAAAGACAAGACAAAGACAAGACAAAGACAAGACAAAGACAAGACAAAGACAAGACAAAGACAAGACAAAGACAAGACAAAGACAAGACAAAGACAAGACAAAGACAAGACAAAGACAAGACAAAGACAAGACAAAGACAAGACAAAGACAAGACAAAGACAAGACAAAGACAAGACAAAGACAAGACAAAGACAAGACAAAGACAAGACAAAGACAAGACAAAGACAAGACAAAGACAAGACAAAGACAAGACAAAGACAAGACAAAGACAAGACAAAGACAAGACAAAGACAAGACAAAGACAAGACAAAGACAAGACAAAGACAAGACAAAGACAAGACAAAGACAAGACAAAGACAAGACAAAGACAAGACAAAGACAAGACAAAGACAAGACAAAGACAAGACAAAGACAAGACAAAGACAAGACAAAGACAAGACAAAGACAAGACAAAGACAAGACAAAGACAAGACAAAGACAAGACAAAGACAAGACAAAGACAAGACAAAGACAAGACAAAGACAAGACAAAGACAAGACAAAGACAAGACAAAGACAAGACAAAGACAAGACAAAGACAAGACAAAGACAAGACAAAGACAAGACAAAGACAAGACAAAGACAAGACAAAGACAAGACAAAGACAAGACAAAGACAAGACAAAGACAAGACAAAGACAAGACAAAGACAAGACAAAGACAAGACAAAGACAAGACAAAGACAAGACAAAGACAAGACAAAGACAAGACAAAGACAAGACAAAGACAAGACAAAGACAAGACAAAGACAAGACAAAGACAAGACAAAGACAAGACAAAGACAAGACAAAGACAAGACAAAGACAAGACAAAGACAAGACAAAGACAAGACAAAGACAAGACAAAGACAAGACAAAGACAAGACAAAGACAAGACAAAGACAAGACAAAGACAAGACAAAGACAAGACAAAGACAAGACAAAGACAAGACAAAGACAAGACAAAGACAAGACAAAGACAAGACAAAGACAAGACAAAGACAAGACAAAGACAAGACAAAGACAAGACAAAGACAAGACAAAGACAAGACAAAGACAAGACAAAGACAAGACAAAGACAAGACAAAGACAAGACAAAGACAAGACAAAGACAAGACAAAGACAAGACAAAGACAAGACAAAGACAAGACAAAGACAAGACAAAGACAAGACAAAGACAAGACAAAGACAAGACAAAGACAAGACAAAGACAAGACAAAGACAAGACAAAGACAAGACAAAGACAAGACAAAGACAAGACAAAGACAAGACAAAGACAAGACAAAGACAAGACAAAGACAAGACAAAGACAAGACAAAGACAAGACAAAGACAAGACAAAGACAAGACAAAGACAAGACAAAGACAAGACAAAGACAAGACAAAGACAAGACAAAGACAAGACAAAGACAAGACAAAGACAAGACAAAGACAAGACAAAGACAAGACAAAGACAAGACAAAGACAAGACAAAGACAAGACAAAGACAAGACAAAGACAAGACAAAGACAAGACAAAGACAAGACAAAGACAAGACAAAGACAAGACAAAGACAAGACAAAGACAAGACAAAGACAAGACAAAGACAAGACAAAGACAAGACAAAGACAAGACAAAGACAAGACAAAGACAAGACAAAGACAAGACAAAGACAAGACAAAGACAAGACAAAGACAAGACAAAGACAAGACAAAGACAAGACAAAGACAAGACAAAGACAAGACAAAGACAAGACAAAGACAAGACAAAGACAAGACAAAGACAAGACAAAGACAAGACAAAGACAAGACAAAGACAAGACAAAGACAAGACAAAGACAAGACAAAGACAAGACAAAGACAAGACAAAGACAAGACAAAGACAAGACAAAGACAAGACAAAGACAAGACAAAGACAAGACAAAGACAAGACAAAGACAAGACAAAGACAAGACAAAGACAAGACAAAGACAAGACAAAGACAAGACAAAGACAAGACAAAGACAAGACAAAGACAAGACAAAGACAAGACAAAGACAAGACAAAGACAAGACAAAGACAAGACAAAGACAAGACAAAGACAAGACAAAGACAAGACAAAGACAAGACAAAGACAAGACAAAGACAAGACAAAGACAAGACAAAGACAAGACAAAGACAAGACAAAGACAAGACAAAGACAAGACAAAGACAAGACAAAGACAAGACAAAGACAAGACAAAGACAAGACAAAGACAAGACAAAGACAAGACAAAGACAAGACAAAGACAAGACAAAGACAAGACAAAGACAAGACAAAGACAAGACAAAGACAAGACAAAGACAAGACAAAGACAAGACAAAGACAAGACAAAGACAAGACAAAGACAAGACAAAGACAAGACAAAGACAAGACAAAGACAAGACAAAGACAAGACAAAGACAAGACAAAGACAAGACAAAGACAAGACAAAGACAAGACAAAGACAAGACAAAGACAAGACAAAGACAAGACAAAGACAAGACAAAGACAAGACAAAGACAAGACAAAGACAAGACAAAGACAAGACAAAGACAAGACAAAGACAAGACAAAGACAAGACAAAGACAAGACAAAGACAAGACAAAGACAAGACAAAGACAAGACAAAGACAAGACAAAGACAAGACAAAGACAAGACAAAGACAAGACAAAGACAAGACAAAGACAAGACAAAGACAAGACAAAGACAAGACAAAGACAAGACAAAGACAAGACAAAGACAAGACAAAGACAAGACAAAGACAAGACAAAGACAAGACAAAGACAAGACAAAGACAAGACAAAGACAAGACAAAGACAAGACAAAGACAAGACAAAGACAAGACAAAGACAAGACAAAGACAAGACAAAGACAAGACAAAGACAAGACAAAGACAAGACAAAGACAAGACAAAGACAAGACAAAGACAAGACAAAGACAAGACAAAGACAAGACAAAGACAAGACAAAGACAAGACAAAGACAAGACAAAGACAAGACAAAGACAAGACAAAGACAAGACAAAGACAAGACAAAGACAAGACAAAGACAAGACAAAGACAAGACAAAGACAAGACAAAGACAAGACAAAGACAAGACAAAGACAAGACAAAGACAAGACAAAGACAAGACAAAGACAAGACAAAGACAAGACAAAGACAAGACAAAGACAAGACAAAGACAAGACAAAGACAAGACAAAGACAAGACAAAGACAAGACAAAGACAAGACAAAGACAAGACAAAGACAAGACAAAGACAAGACAAAGACAAGACAAAGACAAGACAAAGACAAGACAAAGACAAGACAAAGACAAGACAAAGACAAGACAAAGACAAGACAAAGACAAGACAAAGACAAGACAAAGACAAGACAAAGACAAGACAAAGACAAGACAAAGACAAGACAAAGACAAGACAAAGACAAGACAAAGACAAGACAAAGACAAGACAAAGACAAGACAAAGACAAGACAAAGACAAGACAAAGACAAGACAAAGACAAGACAAAGACAAGACAAAGACAAGACAAAGACAAGACAAAGACAAGACAAAGACAAGACAAAGACAAGACAAAGACAAGACAAAGACAAGACAAAGACAAGACAAAGACAAGACAAAGACAAGACAAAGACAAGACAAAGACAAGACAAAGACAAGACAAAGACAAGACAAAGACAAGACAAAGACAAGACAAAGACAAGACAAAGACAAGACAAAGACAAGACAAAGACAAGACAAAGACAAGACAAAGACAAGACAAAGACAAGACAAAGACAAGACAAAGACAAGACAAAGACAAGACAAAGACAAGACAAAGACAAGACAAAGACAAGACAAAGACAAGACAAAGACAAGACAAAGACAAGACAAAGACAAGACAAAGACAAGACAAAGACAAGACAAAGACAAGACAAAGACAAGACAAAGACAAGACAAAGACAAGACAAAGACAAGACAAAGACAAGACAAAGACAAGACAAAGACAAGACAAAGACAAGACAAAGACAAGACAAAGACAAGACAAAGACAAGACAAAGACAAGACAAAGACAAGACAAAGACAAGACAAAGACAAGACAAAGACAAGACAAAGACAAGACAAAGACAAGACAAAGACAAGACAAAGACAAGACAAAGACAAGACAAAGACAAGACAAAGACAAGACAAAGACAAGACAAAGACAAGACAAAGACAAGACAAAGACAAGACAAAGACAAGACAAAGACAAGACAAAGACAAGACAAAGACAAGACAAAGACAAGACAAAGACAAGACAAAGACAAGACAAAGACAAGACAAAGACAAGACAAAGACAAGACAAAGACAAGACAAAGACAAGACAAAGACAAGACAAAGACAAGACAAAGACAAGACAAAGACAAGACAAAGACAAGACAAAGACAAGACAAAGACAAGACAAAGACAAGACAAAGACAAGACAAAGACAAGACAAAGACAAGACAAAGACAAGACAAAGACAAGACAAAGACAAGACAAAGACAAGACAAAGACAAGACAAAGACAAGACAAAGACAAGACAAAGACAAGACAAAGACAAGACAAAGACAAGACAAAGACAAGACAAAGACAAGACAAAGACAAGACAAAGACAAGACAAAGACAAGACAAAGACAAGACAAAGACAAGACAAAGACAAGACAAAGACAAGACAAAGACAAGACAAAGACAAGACAAAGACAAGACAAAGACAAGACAAAGACAAGACAAAGACAAGACAAAGACAAGACAAAGACAAGACAAAGACAAGACAAAGACAAGACAAAGACAAGACAAAGACAAGACAAAGACAAGACAAAGACAAGACAAAGACAAGACAAAGACAAGACAAAGACAAGACAAAGACAAGACAAAGACAAGACAAAGACAAGACAAAGACAAGACAAAGACAAGACAAAGACAAGACAAAGACAAGACAAAGACAAGACAAAGACAAGACAAAGACAAGACAAAGACAAGACAAAGACAAGACAAAGACAAGACAAAGACAAGACAAAGACAAGACAAAGACAAGACAAAGACAAGACAAAGACAAGACAAAGACAAGACAAAGACAAGACAAAGACAAGACAAAGACAAGACAAAGACAAGACAAAGACAAGACAAAGACAAGACAAAGACAAGACAAAGACAAGACAAAGACAAGACAAAGACAAGACAAAGACAAGACAAAGACAAGACAAAGACAAGACAAAGACAAGACAAAGACAAGACAAAGACAAGACAAAGACAAGACAAAGACAAGACAAAGACAAGACAAAGACAAGACAAAGACAAGACAAAGACAAGACAAAGACAAGACAAAGACAAGACAAAGACAAGACAAAGACAAGACAAAGACAAGACAAAGACAAGACAAAGACAAGACAAAGACAAGACAAAGACAAGACAAAGACAAGACAAAGACAAGACAAAGACAAGACAAAGACAAGACAAAGACAAGACAAAGACAAGACAAAGACAAGACAAAGACAAGACAAAGACAAGACAAAGACAAGACAAAGACAAGACAAAGACAAGACAAAGACAAGACAAAGACAAGACAAAGACAAGACAAAGACAAGACAAAGACAAGACAAAGACAAGACAAAGACAAGACAAAGACAAGACAAAGACAAGACAAAGACAAGACAAAGACAAGACAAAGACAAGACAAAGACAAGACAAAGACAAGACAAAGACAAGACAAAGACAAGACAAAGACAAGACAAAGACAAGACAAAGACAAGACAAAGACAAGACAAAGACAAGACAAAGACAAGACAAAGACAAGACAAAGACAAGACAAAGACAAGACAAAGACAAGACAAAGACAAGACAAAGACAAGACAAAGACAAGACAAAGACAAGACAAAGACAAGACAAAGACAAGACAAAGACAAGACAAAGACAAGACAAAGACAAAGACAAGACAAAGACAAAGACAAGACAAAGACAAGACAAAGACAAGACAAAGACAAGACAAAGACAAGACAAAGACAAGACAAAGACAAGACAAAGACAAGACAAAGACAAGACAAAGACAAGACAAAGACAAGACAAAGACAAGACAAAGACAAGACAAAGACAAGACAAAGACAAGACAAAGACAAGACAAAGACAAGACAAAGACAAGACAAAGACAAGACAAAGACAAGACAAAGACAAGACAAAGACAAGACAAAGACAAGACAAAGACAAGCCAAAGACAAGACAAAGACAAGACAAAGACAAGACAAAGACAAGACAAAGACAAGACAAAGACAAGACAAAGACAAGACAAAGACAAGACAAAGACAAGACAAAGACAAGACAAAGACAAGACAAAGACAAGACAAAGACAAGACAAAGACAAGACAAAGACAAGACAAAATGCTACAAAACTAGTGCAGCCCGAGATATTTAGAATCGAGCGCTTGGAATTAGAAATATCTTCTAATCCGTTCGGTTTTGAATAAAACGCTAATAGGAGAAAATCTTATGGGTTTAGCAATTTTTATTTCTCTCGAAAGAAAATTCGAATTTAAATCTTGATATGCGCCATTAGCCTCTGCTCAAGCTGCTGGTCAACCCATCTTGTAGCGGTTTGAAGTCAAACTTGTTGAATTTGGTCAAACCCTTGTCCTATAGCTTGCTGACTTGCGTTTAAGCCGTAATGTTTTATTTTACAGTCCAGTTGTAGTTTAGAAACCCAATTTTCGAAGAAATCCTCCGGCATATATTTCGAACTATACTGCGACTAGCTTCGTTTGGTGGTTACATTCGCGCCGAAATGTCCTAGATTTGCTTTGAAAGCCGTCCTAAATTTGTTTCCGGAAATGTTCAAATCCTCTGTGATTCTTACACGCAACTTTTTCGGGTCTCATTACTTTGGTACAGCATTATGTCTCCCCTCTTTGCCATTCTGATATTGAGAAAGGCTTTCCAATCACTTCAAATCGACTTTTCAGTCATGTCTCGGGTGGTCCGCATACCGTATACCATATAACCTACGAGAAAGATCGTCGAGATCGGAAAATGTCTGTGTTTTTTACTCTCGAGTAGGAATCTTTAAAAGACTTAGTACGTCGTACTGTCGGATTCATACTGTTCTTTCCTCATTATATCAACTGACTAAATCTACAACTTCTGTAGATACTACTTAGGGAAGGATTGTGTTCTTGTACCTGCTCTTTTCTTAACCCGCGGGCTCTTGCATTTGTTGAGCCATTGAGGTTCCACATCCGAAACTTAGAGCCAGTGAGCTCATTGCTTTGCCGCGATCAACGTGATATTTCCTGGCACAGAAGCTAGACACCGAATTCTCATTTGTCCAACGATGGCACGTTCTTATTTCCCCTCATCCGTTGCTTTTGCTAGCACGCTGTTTGACCCGTGTAACTTCAGACTGTCGCCAATACATTGTGTGTGTTTGTGTGAGTATGAGGAGGAAGACGTGGCTGAACTGATATGGAAAAACTTTGTTTCAAACGAACGGTATAGCGCTCCCACAAGCTGCTGTTAATTTTTTTACTGCACAGACTTCCGCTTTCGGAGATACAGGTTGAAGAGTGCGATCCCACAGTAAATTTCCATATAAATAGGTACTGTAATGATTATTAAAATGGGTGCAACATTCTTTGTATTTGCGGGTCTAGATCACTAATGACCAATGCCAAGTTCTTAAGTTTATGTAACACCTATTTTTCCGCAAACGCTTACTGATTTTTACAAACTTGGTTACAAATGTAGGATACAATACCAGAAATTTCAAAAATCTAATTTGTATTTTACATGCCAAATGCCAGAAGCGAAATACATATAGGTACCAAGCATAATAAGAATGTAGCAGACTTATTGAGCATATCCAGTTATGGAATCTTAGCTTGGATATATGAGAAAGGAACGATTGCACCACTAGGTGGATTAAAACAGTTAAAATTAGTTATTATATTGACCGGTTATTTCGTCATTAGAGCAATATTTGTTTAGAATCCTCCCTGTCCTTGATACAAACAGCACTCTTCTTCTTGCACCAGCAGACCATGATGACCAGGCGGAGCCTAATACATCAGTAACCAGTTCCAATGGCTCGGCTTTTAGGTTCGACTTTGTGCTTTCTTGAGCTTATTTTCTACGGATCACGGACATACGATTGTTTCTTCCATCGCGTGGCAATTCGAGAAGAGATTTTTTTTTCAATAATTTCACAAGCAAGGATTGAAAAACCGCTTTCGATTTTACATTGGGAGAGCATTATTTTCGCAGTTGACGGCTTGACTCACAGTATATCTCAGACAGTATCTCAATATCTCTGAAGAAAACGTCAATGCAACAGCAAAGTGTTCCAATCATCACTATACCTGTACTCATCTCAAGTATTGTCCAGCAAGGCATTTTTGGTCTGCGATTTTGCTTTGATCTTGCATGATATGCAAGATAACAACTTCGAATTTTTGACAAAATAACGGGGTACGCCTTCTTGGCAAAATATATCTGATGCACGAATTGGAAAATGGAATTTCGAATTACGGAAACAAGTTTTCTGACATGCATGGAGAGTGCTAATCATACACAGAAATTGAAACTTGCTAAAATAAACTCAAATGCTGGTTTGTTATAGTTTCACAATCTATAAAAGTAGGCTTTGAAACACACGCATAAATCAAAGAGGGTCAGCTTTCTTCGTATGCCGCTATCATGACAAAAAATATGTAATTCGACGCCTTTATCCAAGTAAAAAATCAAATGTTGGAAAATACGGCTTTTTATGGCTCACCAAGTCTTCCTCACCAAGGTTCCTGTAGACCCGGGACTACGACACACTTCGACATCTGATGAAAAGTCTAACTAATCAAATAAGACTCATTTATCGCAAAAAAATAATGTGTTTCCAAGTGCTGAGGTTTTATAATATAATGAATATTTGCGCTCGTTTGGCATTAACTCGTTAGTCAATTGATGAGTATTACTGTTAGAGCTGTCCCAAATGTTATTATGAGCACTGCCCGTTATGAGTAAAAAACAATTTCTACCACAATATGACACAACCTTTTTAAAATCATCAAGACGCGATGTAATATGTAGCAAATTTACCGAACAATAGACGTATTTCTTGTCTATGCTGTCAACAACCAGATTGACAGCAAAAATATCGTAAGTTGTTATCTCAAATATAAGACCTGTGCACTATACGTAAAAATGAATGCACTAGGTATTTCACAAGGAGTGATCATGCAATTTTTTTAAATGCAGTGAAAACGGGGTTTGCTAAGTTTTCAACATAATAGCATCCTTCATGAAAATACAGTCCACAACAACTAGAAGCTATCGAAAACGTTGGATAATGCTCTCCTATTTGTGTTAATTAGAGGCATGGCTACTTTTTAAACCACACCCTTTGCGAAGAAACAATCATCCATTATGTGACTATGTTTTAATTGCCGCAAGGTTATACTGTATCGATTTTATTGGATATTTTCGACAAATTTAAGGCTAAGAGAAACGAACATGGACATGATCGAAAGGAAATGGTAAGAAACCTTTGCCTTCTGCTAAGTAGGAGTTGGGCGTTGTACCCAAGTCTACCGCATGGTCATTGATTGAACATAACTCATCATCATGCTTTACCGCCGACGCCGAAGTTTTAATATGATTATAACGCCAAACTCCTACTTAGCAAAAGACAAAGGATTCTGCACATTTCCTTTCGATCATGCCCATATGAGCCTGCTTAGTCCTAGTTTTCCGTTCTGATGAACTCCAGAATACCTATCCGTCTTTCAATTTCATTGCTTTCGTTTCTCTTAGTCTCAAATTTGCCGAAAATAGCCAACAAAATCATACAATCATCCATTATGTTAGAGCTTCGGTTGACACAGCGATGGAGAGGTCAATTATGCTCCGTTTACTGACTTATTTTAGTCTTTCCAGCCTTTTGGTTTTCAGCTAGAGGTTAACTTGGGACTCCTATTTCTGCTGCCTTCCACGATGTGAGAGCAGGACTCCAGCGACACGGCATCCAGGATGATTTAGTCCAGAGAGAGATAATAGACTGTTATCTACCTCCTAATGAACCACAACCGAGAAAGTTTGTACTACTTGAATGGATAGATTGTTTGGGATGTGAAGTTTCCCAATTAACTTTTTAATTGTTTTTGGACAAAAAACTAACAACAAGTAATTTCGAAATTTCTTTCGAAAGTTCAATTTAATTGAATGCTTGTTTATGTTTTAAAACCCCCAAAACAACATTTACGTAATTGTAAATGCCTTAGTCTGGCTGAACCGCCAGACTAGGGCATTTACAATTACGTACTTGTTGGCTAAAGCCTTAGATGACCTTAGAAGTCACTCGGCGTATGCTCGAGCCCCAGCCAGAAGGAACTCTTAGTGATAAGTAGGGTCGCAATACTAACCCTGCAATCGCACTGTAAAATAATGTTAGTACCAAGGTATTGTTTTTGATAGTGAATTATTGAAACTCAACGATAAAGTTGTAATGGACTGTTCATGACACACAACTTGTTCTATGTAGTATGAAAATATTTAGATCAAAATACTATTCTACCGAATAACTAATCTTACTAATTTCAAAGATCTTTCTTGGTCGGTGTCCATACTTACTGATCGGTGTCCAACTGCATATACTGGCTCATAGTACCAGTGCATTACTTGCGGTATAAATCAGTTTCGTTAACATTTTGTCTATATAATATGATAATAAGATGGTAATAATATATACCCTGATCAGGAGGTAAGAAATAGGAAAATCGCTGGTTCCAATAGCTAGTCCTTTCTGTCGAGTCTCGACCTAGATAGACGCTTTGTGTTAGTAGAAGTAGTTCTTCAGCTCCAAACGTTGGGATTTCACTTAGATATCCGTTGAAATAACTGTTCAAGTTACGTACCGAAATTTGGCACTAGAATTTGTTACGATTTTGAATATAATCATATTTCGCATAGTTCAAAAAACCAAACCTCATATTCGTGGATTCAATACTTTTTGGTCTATCAACTATTACTTGAAAGGAATCGTTATGTTAAAAAACGTGGTATTTGGACAACCGTGCAAAAATTTGGGCAAAAAATACCCATGAAAAACAAGCAACACGCTATAGGGTTTTAGGAAAAATCCGCCCATGTGCCAGAGGTGAATAATCATTAGATTGATTTGAGCAAACTGATTGCTAGCATATATTCATAGCATAAAGTCATAAAGCTCAAAAGAAATATAGTACGTAGTTTTCGAAACGAAATCATTCTTTTATCATGATTTATTATAAGGGTGCAATATTTTGGCGCTTCTTGTAGCTAGTATGAGTAATTTAATAAAAAAAATTTATAAATTTATCAATTTATGGTATCAATTGGAAAGAAATCGGCAATCGAAGTTTTTTAGTAGATTTCTCCACAAACGAAGCTTTATCTGGGAGTTCTAAAATACAAACAGGGCAACTATCAATGATGTAACGCAAAATTTTCATTTCATTTACCTCCTCCCTCTTCTCAGGGTTATTGGTTATTTACTTGGTAAATAAGTCACGAATAAGATGTCCAATATTTTTTTCTTCGGTATAAATAGATTTGGTATGTTTCAGGTTACTTTTTTACACCATATTTCACAAAATGTTGAAATTTTTCATTGTCCCTCCTTCAATACAAGTGTGACATGATTTATAATTAGCCCCTACACCAAGCTTTCGGGTAGTACTAATTTAGCACAAACCCTGTGCTTTTCTACTGCGCAGAACAAGCGATGATATAATGCGTACGACGGAAAAATTGATAAACACTGTTATGAAGTTTTTCAAATCAAATTTTACTTGCTACCATTAGTTTCCTCGGATTCTTACGAATCCATTGGTATACTATACTTGGGTAGTTTTATGGGAAAAGCGAGAGAAAAAGCGGGTTGAAGAAATCATTCATTTCATTCGCGTGCACGCATACATTCATATGAGTATCGTATATGCGTATTATATTGATATATTCAATTCTGAAGATAAGAAGAAAAAGAAGCCCGACGGGGGCCTTAACAGGTTGAAAATATTTAGGGGGAAGTGGCCCAATTCGGACCGCTGGCTAATTCGGACCCCCAGCTGTTTCTCAGCTATGGTAATATTATGAAAAGAGTATATATCATTTTCACGGCTGTCATGTAGCTCCGTTCTATCTCACAAAATTTTGCGGATTTCAGTTTTCGTGTGCGTGCGCTAGGGGCGAATGTTGTTTCAGAGCGCTTTTTTTTGAAAAATGTGTAAGCCGAATAACAAGCTTTTACTTTTTATTGTATA
The DNA here is from genome assembly GCF_030247195.1 of Topomyia yanbarensis. Lineage (NCBI taxonomy): Eukaryota > Metazoa > Arthropoda > Insecta > Diptera > Culicidae > Topomyia > Topomyia yanbarensis. Next base: position 312,105,188 of record NC_080672.1, on the reverse strand, counting down.
TTTACTACAAAATTTAATATACCAAAGAGAACTTTTCATTTCACAATTCGAAATTTAATGAAAAGCAAACAGGAATAAGTTAGGCCAAAATGGGAATTTATTTCTATTGCAAAAAGAATCGATAAGAAATGGGTGGTCCGAATTGGAGCAGGGTTGGGGTAATTCGGACCTTTCATGTACTTTTGCGCAAAACCGTTTATACACAATACGGTAAAAGATAGGAAAAAGTCGTATTAGAAAAAAAATTGCGCCATTGATCAGGCTTTCAGGAAAAAAAATTCATTTGTGAATCGGTTGACACGTTCCAGTTCGATAGCTCATAAACCCTTACTAGGTCCGAATTGGCCCAGTACCCCCTATTGAATTTTAAACATAATGAATATCTTCACCATATAAGAAAACACTCTCGCCAGTCGGCTCCTCTCTCTTGATCACTAGTAAAACCCTCGTAGGTTATGCTCTCAATGCTACTTGAAAGTTGTGTATATATTTGTGTCATTATTTTAGCTATAAAGTGATGATTCAACTTTAATATCAGTAATAACCATGCGTCTCCATTCACAGTATTTTCAAATTTTGACTGCTTATCGCAAAACTAGCATGGGCTTTTTTAAAATAGAAAATTCAATGCTTTCGAATGACTATAGCCTGATCCCGGGCGTCGTTGTTGTTATCGCATAAAAAGTTCGAATGCAATAAAAGTAATGATTAACAGTTGTCAAAACGATAACTAAACCAACTAGTGACTTTACGATGTGATTTAGTCATGTACATAATTTTAATGAAGTAATGCAATAAATCAACCGTTTCTAAAACACTTGAGTTGTGCCTTCAAAAAGCTGCAAAAAAATATTTTACGTCCAAATCACCTAAAACCTTGCAAAATTGTCTCTGATAGCTCAGCTGATACGAGAAAAATACCAACGAGAATATCGCGTAACCTTCATTTATGGACTTAAATCCGGGCTCGTCCCACTGTACAATGCAAGATGCACTATGTTATAGTGCACATCAGCTTAAAATGAAACTCTTTTCTTGCGGGAATCACGCTTGACTAGGAGAACACAGTTTTTTTTGGAGCTAGCATCAATCCGGTGCTAGCTTAGTCCTGTCACTAAGTTAGTGTCGAATTCTGATGAAACGAAGTCGGAACGTAAATTCCATAGCTAATTTAGTCCTGATCTGAATATACCTGCTTTTTGATATCTGGCTCAATCTCATTGATCTACAGAGCAAGTTACATAAACCACAGCTCCTTCTACTACTCCGAGGGTGCCACCTTTCAAGCATCCATCCATCAATAATACCTTCGTTTAAATTAGCTGATTATCGGCAACCAATCATCCGTAAGTGAACTGAAGCGCTTTGTCATTTATCGCGCCTCCGGCGGAACAAACTCCAAATTTTCTTCTTTGTTTTCCGGTCTATCCCACTGGAAAGCCGGCCAGCGATGGAGGCAGCGAGACGCAGGAAGGATACGAAATTGATTCCATTGGAGCGCGCAAAAGGTCGCCCATTATGGACGGAAAATTGACCCCCGATAGGTTCGACAGGAAGGAGCGAACAAACGTGCCGTGAGTGTTAGATCTTCGACCTTGAAACGAGCGAACCATGGGCACACCGTCCTTGATTCCGGTTCAAGCACTTGATTTATTCGAGACCTGCTTGATTTATGGCCGGCTGGTACCAACGTAAGTGAGCCCGCGCTGCTTTGGGGTCGGTAAGATTTGGCGAGTTTTTGGGGGTAAGCTTTCACCATCTGCCACCACTGATGGGTAATTCCGTGATTTAGAAAGGCGCATGTTGTAGCTAATAAAATTCAAACTCACTTGGTGTGAAGAAAAATGGTAGAATTATGATATCGTTTTTTTTTTCTAAAGCATGTTTCATTGAACTTTTAGTAGTCATAATTGTTTTCCGAGATGATCAATAATACTCAAATTTCGCACTCAGGATACAATAAGAGTGATTTATCGCCGAACAGACATTGACACGTAACACGAAATCAACAGTTCCGATTCTGTCGAAAAGTTGATTCATTCTCATCGCATGACCCCAATCCTTCAACGACTTCCGCTGTGGCGGCGGGGAAATTTCCCGTTCGTTTCGCGTTGTAGTACCGCGACCGGCACTACTACTGCTGTCAGGCATGTCGTTTGTTCTTTTCGCAAACAGGCAGCAGCATTCAATTCACTACCGACAGCCGATGCGATATCCAATCAAAATCAAATCATATTCCGATCGAATAACCGGGACGGGATGGCCTTTCCCGTTCCTGTTCGTGATAGGTCGAACCCGTCCGGTGGCATTCGTTTTGTGAGTGCATTGCTATTGTTGGTGTGTTTCCCGAATATGGGGAGGCCCGCATTCAGGGGAATTCATTGGTCCGGTATACATTACTATATAACCATCAAGTTTTACCAGGGGTCTTGTTGGAAAAAAGTTAATTACAAAACCGTCCAAGATTGTGTCCCAATACACTCGACCGAAGGTCTGTTTGTTTTCATCTTCACCAATCCGGACCAGCAATCTACCGCATCTTACCGAGTGTCAAGTTGTGAATTCATTAATTTCGATCTGGGGACGTTAAACCACTTTTCAAAACCAAGGATCGTATCAAACTCGGCACACCGTAATTAAATTACCGAAAGATGAATTCTTCCGTTCGACCGGATATGTGTACCTGTGCTGACATCCGAAGGTCGGTGTACGTTGCCGAGTATCGGGGGGCTCATTTCCGATGCAGCGGGGAGACCATTTTGTTGATTTTCGCCAATTAACCAATCACAGCTCTATACCTCTATTCGACGGTCGTGCCAGGTCGGACGGAAAGGTCGGAAAACTAACAGAAATCAAAATTTTCTTTTGGGATTATACGATTTTCCGTTGAACAATCGACCGAGCTCAGTGGGTGGGATGGGATTACCATCTCTCTTTATTTGCATACAATTTATCTCCCCGTTCGTCGGAGTGCACTGGGAAGATTTAGTTCTAGTTTACATTCGGTACTCCCCAAAGTGGCCCATTATACTGTGTGGGTAGTGCTCAATCAATCGTTTCGGAAGAAGAGCTCACAAAGTTTTTGGCTTTTGTTCAACACAATCGGGCCCTTTTTCCATGATTCATTCGTTTTGCTATCGTAACGGTGTAGGTATGTATAGGTATGGTGTGTTGACGATGATGATGATGATGGTGCTTTGGAAATAGTTCGGTGCAGGCTCGACAGCACATCATCTTCTGGAAGGAATAGTGTTGTAACGGAAATCAATAATCGCATTTTCCTGGTTTGCCAACTGGTTTGAAAATTCGACCTTGATCGTGCTGTGGTTGGAGATATATTCTGTGTGTGTTGATGTGGGTGTCTGTTCATGGCAAAATTGTTATTGATTCTGTTTGATGTTTGCGGTTCTCGAGTGAGTCTTGAGCGGTTAAATTCGGCAGACTATGTAGGTTTGATTTATTGTCCGAGTAGAAGAATCAGGTTTTTCGGAATTTTCATAAGAACCTAGTAATTAAGTTGCTAAAACCACCGTATATGACTGTATGTTGGAATTGATAATAATACTTTGACAAAACCACATTTTATACAATATTAATGACTTCAAAGATTGACCGAAACAGAGACATTTTCATTAGGAAAATGGCCTTCTGGTGATTGCCATGGAAGACGAAATCCCAAAGGAAAATAAATATACCTAGCAACATTAGCTGTAACATACAAATTCGGTAACGAGTTCATCTAACAGTGTCTTGTGTCTTTCACACGGTTTGAATCTTGTTGATAACCATTATTTCAAATCCGACTTGTTGAGTGTTCGTTTGTTTTGGTAATGAGCGATAATGGGGTCTTTACAAACAGAAACTGTCCAGAAATTTTGAGATTCTGTTTTTGTTTATGTGCGTGATGATAATCTGTGCAACTGAGTATCATACGTGACACAATGGAGCAGGAAGCTACTTGCGTTGCGAAGCACGGTGCTATTCGTAGATTGCATACTAAAGATTATCATGTTGCCTATAGGTAGCTCAACTCATATTGCTTGTGAGATAAATGATCGGGAATGAACTTTATCTCTTATGAGTCCAGTAAACCAATAGCATGAGAATCGTTATTGCCGGCCACGACCATCTTCACCGATACTTAGGATAGCGTAGGAAATTTTGATGTAATACCTACTTAAGGAAGGCCCCCGACTCAGCGACGCTTCCATAGGTATTACGGAGTTGGATTGAAGGACAGGTACAGGTCTAGGATTCGCCACAAGCAGGCAATGCGACCACAAAATGAATGTTTTATGCGGTGGGATGGTTAATCTCCGAGTACACGTATACTCAGAGCAAAAAGATATTTAGTTATGATTTTTCTTGTATTTAAACTCTGGATAGCCGGCCATCAAGAGTGATTTAGTTTTTTCCCTAAACTACAACAATTTGAACTCCAAATAGCCGGCCGTAGGAGTATTGCTAAAAGAGCGAGCTAGTCTGATATCAATATTCGTTTGCGAATGGGGTAGTAGGAACACAAATCAAGAGTATTTTTAATATGCCGCAAATAGTTATTACCATTAGCTATGAATAAACTGACCAACCCTGCCGAAAAAATTAGTACACTATGCGAGTCGTCTACCTTAGTGTGGTGAACGATTACGCTTCGTCAGCTTAGTTATGAACAGGCAGTTGGACCATATTTTTAGTAATTTGTAATTTTGTAATTAATTATTTAATCGCACGTAATTTATTTAATTATTTAATAGTTTGTAATTTTATTGATCGTGATAACCTGCTACTACAACTGAGAATCAGGTCAAAGTATTATTAATATGCAGCATACTTTGAACATTTTCCTTGATAAACTCTGCATAGAAACTACATAAACATTCTGTTGGCGTACTGTACCAGTTACAAATCTTGTCACATACTTATAGTACTGCTTCAAATATGGACGTTTTATATAATCCTTATACATACCTTGATTTACTTTTAAACAAGCCAGAACTTTATTTTTCCCTAGTCGTCAAACAATCAAAATTAAATAAAAATAAACATATAGAACGGAACCAAAACCAACACTGTACTTTCACCGGCACAATGCCAACTTTTTTCCTTGCCTTACACACTCAAACACGGCAACCCAAAAATTCACAATGGAGCAGGAAGCTACTTTCGACGAACAGAACCGCTAGTGCTCTGTGTATGCACTGTGTCGGTTTAGAGTCCTCGGTAAAGTATCAAGGGTAAAATTTAGTTACACCTTTGGTCTTGACCTAGATAACTTCAAATTGATCTATATCAGTTCTATCTTTTGACAGAAGCGTTCTAGAAAAAACTCTTCTTTTATTCATGAATTCACTCTTGAATTTTTTGCGTGGAGTAACGTGATTCATATTCATGATACTCAAATTCACTAGCGGATATTTCTGACGTGATTCGTGTTCATGATTTCAGGATCTTAGTCACGTACATTTAATCAATGTAAAAAATGTCAAGTGAGTTTTTTTCTTACGTAAAAATTAATGCTGAATACTAGTTTTGTATTGGTTTTTCGATATTCCTGTTCTTGAAAAAAATACGAGCATCAACATGAAACATATGCTTGCGGGCAAGATAGGTCACCGCTGATCGTCGCATAGCTAATCAACCACGTGAACCGGAATGAACAACTTCAATTCTACACTCTGGCAACGACGAGGCCACCGAAGAAGTCATTCGCAAGTACAAAGCCAGACGCAGCTGCCGAAACAACAAGTTTTTTCAACATTTTCTTTCGCTGTTTCATGATTTTTTAAATCACTTGCCACCTTTCAATTTTTCACGAGAAAATATAAAGACTGTTTTAATTTTGTGAACAGAAGATTTTTCAGTCAGAATACTTGTTTTTATAGCGACTGCACGAAACGCTCATACTCGTTTTGTTCCAATTTTCCTTTTGTTAAAGGTTATTTTTAAACATCATTATACTCGGAAGAAAGCAAACTGCGGCTGGTCAAAGTTAGTAATTCTTGCGTAAAAAAATGCTAGGAATCTACAGAACTCCTAGATGGAAAGACCGCGTGGACAGTTTTAATCCGTTTACCCTAACTCTATCCGTAACTCAAGTTTGAGGCTAACCTTGGCTCTATATCGGAAGAGGTTGAACGCGGTTGATCAAAAGTGGGTGCTGCAAGTTTTGTAATATATGCATAAAATTCATTTTTGATAGTTTTCGTCGGATTTATTTTTCCTATGCCGAACGAAATATTTGGATTAAATAGGAAAAATACAGTTTCAATTATCTTCTCTGAATTGTTTCTAGTTATGCTGCCTAAGCTTGACCCTCATCAGCAGAAGACAAAAGTTAAGCCCGTAAGATATTAAACCTGTTCGAATGACCCTGCCACTTCTAGTTTTTCCAATCTGTATACTTCACATCCTTGTTCTCACTTGAGTACTATGGCTCTAATTTTCATAACTTTCCCTACCCATTATTCTCTAGCTAATTAAATGTCGTTAAAATGTAAAAAATTGTTTCTACCATTTATAAGTTTCATGATATTCAATCTCAAATTTTCAAACTCGTTTTTCTCGAAATGTGCTCAATGGCGCTTGTCAAAACATTACAGTGACGAGCTAGCTTTCGCGTTTAGGTTGAAATAGTGATTTTTGCTATCTATTTACTACTGGCATTTGTGGTAAAAGGAAGCCGCCATCTTCAATTTCTTAATGGTGTCAATCATCAATCACCGTTATCTACTGATCACACTATTATTACACCACTTCCGTTTAGCCATTCTAAAAAGCCTCGCTAAATAAAAAAAATCCGCACGCAACATTTTTAATGATTAGGAAAATGGTTGTTCCCGCGCAGCTCAAACCACGGAACTTTGCTTAAACAACCAAATTTTTTTGATTGGAAATTTTGGAGATTTAAAGTGCAATATTCCTTGTATTCTCTTTCAAAAAGTCTTTTTCCTGTTTTGAAAGCAAATTTTTCGTTGGATCCAAAAAGGGTATATTTGTCACTATCTCGGGTAAAATAGGATCGAATTAGAATTAGCATGAAAATGGTTCGACACAATAGGATTGTGGTATAGAATGTCAACTCATTTTTGCGGTAATAAAATAACACGTATACCACTCGAGAGATGCACCGAAGTTCATATTATAACAGACATAATATTTTGTTTTACAAGTTAAAACATATAAGATTCTATTATCATACAGAAAAATGCATCGTAGTGTCGTTTACGACGAATGTATTTTTTATATTTTCATAGCGTTTTAATTTGTATTTTCTCTAAAGTTCTTAATAAGCGATTGGAACACTAATTTTATACAATACTGCCTTTATAATTCATTTTTAACGCTATTTAAATTCAAGATAGTAGCATTCGGTTTAAAAAAAGAAAACATTAGGGTGACCAGTAAATGACGGAATCTGATGATTCACTTCAACAAAATGACCAAGATATCGGTTTCTGGCTTCCACAAAACTCTGACAGTGGTTGAAGAAGGCTTCTATTGTCGTACCCGCCTTTTTGACGAATTGTGAAGAAACTACACGTGTGATTTTTATTAGGTTCGAATATCTTCTTTTGCATTTTGACGATAACGTTTTGTTATCCTTTTCTAGTGTTCCATATGTATTGCGTAGGAGAATAAACACCTCTTGTTTTTTAGTTCGGCAGCTCGCTCTCATGTTTAGCTTATGATACAATTTTTTTTGCAATCTACTTACCACTTTCGTTTGTAGTTATAGGAAGCCACCATCTTTGGTTTCTGAATGGAATCAATGATCGATTTTCGTTATTTACTGACAATCCCCTTTTGAACTACACGGTGGTCGTCCAGGTTTATTAACAATCGGAAGTTGCCATATTGGATTTAAAAATGGCGTCAATCATCAATTACCGTTATCTAATGACCTTCTTCTTTCAAATGACACCCATATTGATGAAGTTTTTCAGTCCATTTGTAACCAGAAACAGACAATATAGATTTGAAATAGCGTCAATTGTCAATAAGCTTCAACCAGCTTCATGGCATGTTTTTTTCTATGCCGCTATGCAACGACATGAGGTAACAAATTAATCTGAACGGTAGAGAAATCTAAGTTTCACAAGAAATATTTGGTTTAGCAGGACATCTGAAACAGTGGTTGAACCAGTAGAAACTTCGCACCAACAGAAAGGTACCCCAGTATATCTACCAGTAGGCTAATTTACATAAACGATTTTGGCCGCTTATGTGTAGTCAAAATGTACTTTTTCTGTTCTGGGCAGGTTTGTTATCTTCTGACTACGTCAGTGCATGTTTTGAGGCAAATAATTTCTACATAACACCGAAAGGGCCAAATTTATGTCCAGAGTTACGTCCTAGCATGCAAAATCAGGTTCTGGTGATGAGAGAGCAGTAAATATACATGCAAACAGCAGGTAACGACCAAAGAAAAAAGTCAAAAGTTGTGGAACAAAGCAGCTAAATTAGATATGCCTGATTTTTGTTTGGACCGCACATAATAACTTTTCTAACGCGCACTTCTTTCGACACCATTTTTAACGGCGCTTTTTAAAAAGCGAAATCATTATTTTTATGAAAAATCTTACTCGGCTATTCAGCAGATGTTTTATTATTTATTCCCCAAAAAAAGCCCAATTTTCTAAAATTAAGGAGGGTTAAGGAATTTGATCGATACAAAATAATAATGTAAACCTGTGATAAAACCGCTTGCTCTTGGTAAGATGGCATTACTCTTGGCTTTCCTACCAAGAATCGCTATATCTTATCTCGCAACTTTTTGAAAACAAATCAAAAGTTAAACTGCTCTAACATAACTCAGTATCCTCGCCCAGCAAAATCTCCAGCTACCCCCGCTTTTCTGTAGGCGCGAATCCAGTTGAGTCCACCCGTGCTTTATAAATAACTATAGAAGAATGTTCTCACGCCAATAGGCTCATTGCCCAACGTACTTACAAACCGCCGAAACTATCGTTAATTCAACGCACACACAATAATAAAAATATTTTTTTCAAGCAGCACACACCCATCGCACCCTGCAGTATTGGACTCAATTCAAAACCACCTTATCCAGGTCCTGGGACACCGTGCCGGTACCCGAAAAAATCGTGCACGGTTTAACTGTGTACAATGCCACCGCTGCCGAAAAATCCATAGCATATACCGTTTATTGTAGCGTGCAGACGATGTAGCCATGATGTTGCTTTTTTATTTCGATTATAGAAGTTTTAACCTTAAGGCCTCTTCGGGTTAGAAAAATCTCTTATGAAAAATTTCTAACCCTATGTGCAGGATCGGGACTTGAACCCAGGTGCGCTATGTACAAGGCAATCTACTTACCAACTACGCTACGCAAACCCCCATGATGTTGCTCGTTTTGGCATAAGAACAAACATGATTCATACACGCACGCGGAACCTCTATTTATAACTTTTCGTGTTTGATTGAGCCACTTAGGTGCTTCCTATTGACGGCTCTACCTGAACTAGCCTCCTCGATGATGGCAATTGTAATTTGTAATCTTTTCAATTTTACTGATTTTCAATACTATATTTATTGTACGGATATCAAATTATTAGCAATGTTCAAGTTAAGCGTTTTTTAATTGGCTGGTGTTTAAATGATTAAAATCTATATAGACAATTACTGAGTTGTAAGCGTGCAAATTTTACATAGTTTCGTTACATATAAGATATCTTAGAAGGACGCATAGCCCCAGATAGCGGAGTGAGATATATTTAATGTAAAAACATTTAAACTTCTAGAGTATAGAAGATTTAAAAAAGAGATCCTGGGTGACGACGGATAAAACCAAAGGAACCTAAATCCCGGTTTATCATGCACTGTCTTTAAAATGATTGTCAGTTATGCACTAAACATTAAAGACGGCGGTTTTTGAATACCACTAATCCCGAATACGGAATGGAAAGCCAGTGAATAGTTTTGACCGTATTTTTTTACTACACTGGAAAAAAACGACCAAGGTTTTTGAACTCGGCTGATATTACAAAAAAATGGCGGTGACGGTGCGCATGTCTCGTGTCGACCCTCTTCAATTTAGATGAATCTTTATGTGTGACATCGGTAGGAAAGATGATGGGTCCTATTCTTACAGTCACGTCACCTAGTGACTAGAAGAAAATTTCCTTCTAGTCCCTACGTGACGTGACTGTGAGAATAGAGCCCGCTGTATTTTCACCGGTCTAGATGTCATTGTGGTGCAAGGCTAACTTTTGAATAGCACTGATCTGTTTTGAAACATGACGGCTCGAAATCTGCTGGTTGTATTGAAATTGTGTCTGAGAAGAAATTAGATAAGATAATAAAGATACACTGAACAAAACAAATTGTGTAATTTAAAAAAAATTAAACTTGGTGTAATTTAAAAAAATCAAACTTTTTTATAGGTAGTATCTGTTAATTTTTCTTCAGAACTTAGTAACAATAAAAGCTCGAATGAATGTTTTTTGTCAAAGATGGTGCATCTGAATAACAAAAAATTCAGAAGATTTCAGAAGAAAAAAATTCCATCGATTTTCAAAATTTAGTGATAACATGTGATTGTTTAGATTAATTTTAATCAAAATGCTCATAGGACGCCGCTTCCTACATGTAGCTATGTTTGTGATTATCAAAGAGGTAAAGGATCGTTTTCTATTTTTTAAAGTTAGTCGTGATTTTTCATTGGCAGCTATTATACATCTAAGCGATAAGTTTTCAAATTGTGGAAAAAATAATTGAAAAATAACTCGCAACATTACGTTTAATATGATATCCAAAAGTACTACGGAATCCATAGATAAAAAAGTCGATGCGCCGCACAGTTATATTGTCAGAGATAACTGATATCTATACTTATTTTAAGTTATTTTGTATATTCGACTCGAAAAAAATAACTAGAAGCACCATAGGCGGTGAAACTACGAACGATCTGCCATCAATTAAATTCATAATCGGTATCTACATCGAACATACTTTTCGAATAAAAAACTGTAATGTAATTTGTTGGAATTCCCTAACGGACCCTTTTTGTTTACTTAGTTGTTAATACTCCCTCACTCCGCCCTTGCTAGTCCATTTTCGACACTAGGAATGTGTCCAACATACTGTAAATCTATCGCCATGTCTGCGAACAGTGGCACGATTCCCCGAGCAAATCCCGCCCCAATAAAAGACCAATTCTAAAGTGCCATCCATCAACCGACAATCCCTCGCCATCGCCCCCCTCTCGGCCCCTCCATTTATCATCCGTTTCTACCCCCCGGAACTATATGCTCTGTACATTAGAATGCATCGTGATCGTGAAGCCCATTGTTGTTCGCTTCCCAACCTCGACAAGACCAGCATTCTGATCAGGCTTCCGCGCAGAGTCAACAATAAATCATTCCGCTCACATCCTGTCTAGCTGCGAGTTTTTCTTGGACGGAGAAAAATTTAGAGTAACAACGCTCTAGAGAGATTCCTTGCAGCAGCTAGCATAGAGCGCTTTGTTTTCGTGAAATCGCCGATGGTGCGAGAATGATAGTCCCCTTCTCCTTTTCGCGACTGCCAACGCCAACGCGGTGTTAGCTTATTGATTTAGGATCTGGGACCTCTTGGCGGAAAATTAATTACTCCAGCTCCGGTTAGGAAGCGGTGGTACGAGAGGTGTTGAATTTTGGAATGAATACAGTTCTTAATTGTTTTATGGTGGTAACTACGCTCCATGGAATCACGTGTGGTTGTGGTTCGACTTGATTATTGGTGACGGTTTGAGGAGTGATTAATTTCGAACGCTAAATGAAGGCGGTTGCGTGCTTGGGTACCTGTTGCCTTTCCTGAGCGTGTCTCGCGCGCGTGCGAAGCGGTTAGAAGGTACCGGGCTGTATGCGAATTTCATGCTCTACATATATCATAACATTAGGCATGGAACTTTAAACCTACCTTGCTTGTATAGTAACAAGGAGGTGGGGTTGGAAAGTCTTTTGTCATTATATAAGGATTTGCGTTGCGATACTCGTTGTGGTTCGTTGCTAAAGGATCCTCCTTAATCTGCTGGTAAGAATAGGATTGTCAGCAATAGGTAGCTCAGTGGGTAAATTAGAGGTTCACGGAGAAAATATTGTTTCTCTACTCGTGGCATGCTTTTAAATGGATTGTAGTCATTAATATCCTCGAAGACTGGAAGGATTAACGAAATCTGCCGTAAATAACGTGACTAACACCGAAGAATAATAATAATGTTTAGAGAAGAACAACATAGACAGTCCGCAACATTTGTTTGCAAACCAAAAGACGTAGATAAATGTTATCTTTCTCGAAGCGGAATGGTGGAACAATGCATTCTACAGAAATAGGAGCTGCGTACCAGCAAACTAGCCTCCCAAAGCTGAACCATCTTTCAGCATCTTGAGGGTTGTAAAAGTAAAGAGATTTCTGAAAATCTATTGTCACAATTATGCTTATGTACATATAGGCCTTTCGTGTCCCTGACTAAAATTCCGTGAGTAAAATTTCGGCGGCTTCTTCCTGCAAAGGAAGCAACGATGCGGTACAATGACATTGTCATGTTAACGTGGGTTGTGCTGCTGGAATGATTAGTTTTTATGTGAGATTCTGCCGCTTGAAATGCCTCATCTCGTTTAACCGCCAAACACACATACATACACGCATATGCTACGCCCTCGCATCAAAAAGTTGGTAGGGTGGTTCAGAATTGCATGCTTAGAATCATGTTTTTTTTTGGAATTTGAGTACCAACTTACGTTACTTCAAGAATCATATCAAATATTTAACGGATGTGAGTACTTTGTGAAATTCTGAAGTCATTCATAGAATTCCCCATCGTCCACTTAGATCAACACCATGCTTTCAGTCGTGGTACAGTCATTAATAAACTCAGCAACGTTGGCCCAGACGGAATTGTGGTAACTATTCTGAAGTATTTCAATGTGCAACCAGTCTGTCAAGTCCTTTTTCATTTCTCTTCAACTATTATATGCAATGTGGCATTTGTTAAACTTTTCTTCGTTTATTCGTTACTCAACTATCGTGGCGGCGGGGGCGAGCATAGTGTAGTTGATAAACCGATTGCCCTGTACGCAGCTCACCTGGGTTCGATTCCCAAACCCGCACATAGGGCTAGAAATTTTTCTAATCCGAGAAGAGAGGTCCAAATGGCTCTGATTTTAGAATCTACAGAATCAAAAAAAAAGAAAATATCGTTGTATTGTTGCTTTGTGTTCAGTTCTTTTTAGGGGGAATCGACGTACATGATATGTCAAACCACGAATCGAGGTACATGTTATGTCAAACTCCTTCAGTAAATCGATTGAAGAATAACACAGAATAATTCCTAAGTGGGCCCCAGCAGCCTCTTTCGACACAATCAACTATCCTATTGGTGTTGCCCCTCTCGAAAAATTCGTCTTTTTCAAACTTTTGCACAGTAGGTCAAATTGTACCTAAGTAATCAATAAGTACGTTAATGCTGGTTTCTCCGCATTGTAATGCTTCACAGGGTAGTCACCTGAGACCAACCATATTTCTTTTCTATATGAATGAAGTCAGTTTAACTCGTTGTCGATATGGAAAAATTGATTATATCTGATTCGGAAATCGATTCGCACGTGGGTTCGAAATGGGAATTTTCATCGTTTTCATAGGGCACTGAAAACTTTTCAGAAGAAAGATAAAAGTTTCACATATTTCCAGGAAGAAATAGTTATTAATCAAATTACAACAGTCATTCGTGCTCAAACAGCGTTGCTCGTTTCGGTGATTTTTTTCGTTTCTGGTTGAGCACGATACCTTGAATTTATTCTAGATGGATTTGCTGTATTGCGAAAATCATCATTCGATTGCTCGATTATGTAGCAGTTGGTCCGTTTTTAACACGATATATTTGAAGCAATACACGTTCAAAACAAAAAAAAAGAGTAAGAATTCAATTTTTCTAATCCTCATTTGAGCTTAGCAAATTTTAACTTTCTGATGTTGGGATCAAATATCATTGGATTTCGACATTTTTCGATTTTTTCTTCTTCAGTTTTTTCATCACTATTGTGGAGATTTGAGAGTCTAAATTTTTCGATTTCTTTGATTCTTCAATTTTCAGATCGTTAGATCTTTGAACTTTTTAGCCTTTATATATTTCGAGTTTTTGGATCGTTGGATCTTTTGATCTTTCCTCTTTTGGATCTTTCTACTTTTCGATTCAAAGATTAAAAAGAAGAAAGATACAAAATTTTATAATCTGTTCACCTTTATATCTAGTAATATTCGAATGTTTGGATCTTGAAATCTTAGTAATATTAAATTCAATCTTCGCCAAGTCTTGATATTAACTAGAGTTCTACAGCTTCATGAAGATTTATGCGCAAATGTGTTTTGTTAATGACTTTCAAAGGCTTCTAGTTCAAAGATCTTAATCTGAATCTTTGAACCTTTGGTGGATCTACGAATCTTTGGATTGATAGGTAGTTCGTCTTAATTCTTTTGAATATTTGGATCTACGGATATTTAAATCTGTGAATTTTCAAAATCTTTGATTCTCTGAATCTTTGGATCGTTTGTGGACCTTTGGATCGTTTGACCTTTTAGTCTTCGGATCTTTGCATCTTTAGACTTTTGGATACTTGGTTCTTTGAAGTCTTTAAACTTTGGAACTTTCGATATTTGGGTCTTTACTTGTTTGGATTTTTGAATATTTGAGTCTTGAGATTTTTGCATCTTCGTTTCTTCGGTTATTTGAATCTTTGAATCAGTGGATTTTTGGGTCCTTTGCTCTTTGGATACTTGGATCTTTGGATACGTGGATACATGAAGCTTTTGATCTTTCAATCTTTGGGTCTTTGGATCTGTTGAGATCTTTAAAACTCAATATTCACAAAATTGAAAGTCGCATCTTTCGACCTTTTGATCTTTGGATACTTGGATCTTTGGATACGTGGATATATGAATCTTTAGATCTTTCAATCTTTGGGTCTTTGGAGTCGCATCTTTCGACCTTTTGATCTTTGGATACTTGGATCTTTGGATACGTGGATATATGAATCTTTAGATCTTTCAATCTTTGGGTATTTGGATCTGATGAGATCTTTAAAACTCAATATTCACAAAATTGAAAGTCGGATCTTTCAACCTTTTGATCTTTGGATCTATGAATTTTTGGATTTATAGGTCGTTGCATCTTAATTTTTTTTGGATCTGAATCTGTGGCTTTTTGATTCTTTGGATCTTTAAATCTTTGGATCTCTGAATATTGGGATCGTGAGATAGATTTTTGAAACTGTGGATTGTTGGACTTTTTATTTTTGTATTTGTGAATACTTGATTCTTTGTACTTCTGAATCTTTGGATCTTTAGATACTCGGATTTTTGAAGCTGAGAAGTTTTGAATCCTTGGATCTCAGAATCTTTAGACCTTTAAATTTGAATTTTTAGATTTATGGATCGTTGCATCTAAATTTTTTTTTGGACATTTCGATTACGGATATTCAAATCTGTATTTTGTTATCTTAGAACCTTCAAATCTTCGAGTTTTTGAATCTTTGGATCGTTAGATTTTTGAAACTGTAAATGTTTGGATCCATGCATACTTGGATCTCTGGATCTCTGGACTTTTGGATGTTTGAATCTTTAGATACTTGTATCTTTGAAATTTAGATACTTTGAATCTTTGGACCTTTGAATCTATGAATCTTGAAATTGTTGCATCTTTGTGTCTCCGGATATTTGGATCTTTGAATCTTTGGATCACTGGACTTTTTTGGATCATCGGAACTTTGGAATTATGTTTATCCTTTGCTCCTAGGTTACTTGGATCTTTGGATCCTTGAGTCTTCTTGGATCTATGCATCTTTGGATCTTCGATCTTTGGATCTCTGCATTTTTGGATCTTTGAAGCATTAACATTTTGGATCATTGAATTTTTTCCGCTTTGGATTTTTGGATCTTTTGATCTTAGTATCTTTGAACCGTTGGATCTTTAGATCTTTGCATCTTTGAATCCATGAATACTTGGATCACTGTTTTTTGGATGTATGGATCTTTGTTACTTTTGCTCCTTTGCTTTTTCGTATATTTGGATGTTTGCATTTTTGCATGAATCTTTCGATCGTTGAATCTTTGGTTCTTTGGATCTTTGAAACTTCGTATGTTTCCAGTTTTAAATTTTTGGATCTTTATAGTTCAAGATCTTATAATTTTTTCATCTTCATATCTTACAATAATCTTTTATTCATCAAATGTTTGGATCCTCAAATCTCAGTAACACTAGATTCAATATTCGTCAATTCTTAATGTCAACTGGAATTCAGCAGCGTCATTTTTAATAATGTCAACATAACATTATGCGTTATGAAGATTTATACTGAAATGTGTCTTTTAGCAACAGTTCACAAAAGCTTCTAATTCAAAGATCATAGTCTGGATGTTTCGACCTTTGATCATTGGTTCTATAAATTTTTGGATTTATGGATCGCCACATCTTAACGTTTTAGGATATTTCAATCTAAGGATATTTGATTCTGTGGACTTTTGACTCTGGATCTTTAAATGTTCGGATCTCTGAATATTTGGATCGTGACACATTTCAATCTATGGATTGTTGGACCTTTTATTTTTGGATTATGGATACATGCATTTTTGGATCTTTGAACTTTTAGATACTTGGTTCGTTGAAGTTCAGAAACTATGGATCTTAGATCTTTGGATCTTTGAATCTTTGGACTTTTTCCACTTTGGATACATGAGTCTTTGGATCAATAGATTGTTGTTATTATTATTTATTAATGCATTAACCACGAGGGTCGCTACCCATTTTTGAAAATAATATACAATTCATGAAAGATAAAAACAAACAAAAAATAACCGAATGTTCTTACTTTCTTCTATTCTGGGCGCACCGCTTTCCGTCTTTCGTAATAATTTTCATTTTTGGTGGTGAACAATGGTCAAGTTTACCCTCTGTCGCTTGCTGATCATTCTGTCAGCCTTCTCCCTCGCCCACGTTTGCGTCCATGTCGTCGTCACTAGAGCCTCTCGCTGTTGGAAGTTTGGTACTTTCAAGTTAATTTGGCCGTCTTCTTTCTTGTTTATTTCTTCCCTAGGTATGTAAACTATTGGCTTGGGGATACCGTGAAATATTGTTTGTCCGGCATTTAGGTATTTTTGGCCGACTGTTTCTAGTTTGTCAGCAGATGTCGAAGGATATTTGATGGGGTTGGTTGTAGTAGATGAGTTTTCTTTAGTTGTTTTGGCGCATAGCATACCGTAGTGTGCCGTCTGGTTACAGAACTGGCACGTGGGCGTCTGCCCAGAGTATGTGCATAGGGCTCTTTGCATGTAGCTAACATCTTAGGATGATTTGATGAACATGCCAGAGAAAAAGACAGATTCCACTTCTCCATAGTTCGACATGAATCTTTTAATTTAATTCGTGCTAGTGCGCGGTGCCAGATTGTGGAGGCGAATTTCCGTCAGATCAAGTTCAATATGCACGGTGATTTTGTTTTTGACGTTTTCATACTTGACGTCGTGTTGTATGTTGTTAATCACTACGAAGCTTTCTGCTTCTGTTAAGGAATTGAGCGTTATTAGTACTACTTGTCTAGTATGATGCAACTGGATGTGTGAAACTTCTTTTTTGTTTGTATGTTATTCGCAGGTCATGCGCTTTTTTGCATCTGCTCTGTATGAGATGAGAAAGCGGACAGAATTTTTTAGATTTTCAGATCTTCGGATCATTGAATCGTTGGATTTTTGGATCTCTGGATTTTTGAATCGTTGGATCATTGAAATTTTAGTATCTTTGGATTTTTGCAACTTTGGACATTTGGTTCTTTGGATCTTTGGACCTGCACATACTAGGACCTATGGATCTTTGGATCATTGAATCTCAGGATTTGAATTTGAGTTTTTGACTCTTTGGAACTTTAAATCATTGGATCTCTGAATCTTTAGATCGTTCGATTTTAGAAATCGTGGGTTGTTGGGCCTTTTATTTTTGGATCTCTGCATGCTTGGACCTTTAGATCTTTGGACATTTGAATCTTTAGATACTTGGCTCTTTGAAGTCTAGAAACTTTGGATCTTTGGATCTGCAGTTCTTCGAATCTTTGGATGATTGGATTTTGGGAACTTTAGAACTTTGGATGTTGTGCTCTTTGGATATTTGCATCTTTGGACCTTCGGATTTTTGGGTCCTTGAATTTATGCATCTTTGGATCTTTACTCTTTGAATCTTTCGAACCTGGGTATTTTGGTACCTTTGAAGATTTGGATCTTTGTATCTATGAATCTTTGGATCCCTCGATTTTTGGTTCTTTGATTATTTTTATCTTTGAATGTTTGTATCTTAATATCTTGTGATTCTTTTGAAATCTACGATTCTTTGTACTTTTTAAATCTTTGGATGTTTGTAACTTCATATTCGTGAATCTGTAGATGTTTGCATGTTTGGATTTCAAGAGTTTGGTACTTTCATATCTTTGCATATTTAAATGTTTCGATCTTGGGATCTTTGTGTGATTAATTTGGTGGCAAATTTGGATTTTTTACGCAAACATTTCATACTAAATTGTTCATAAAGTGGTTGACAACAAATCTAACAACCTCTGCGTGGTCCACTAGATTATACATGTAGAAAGATGCCCACTAAATTTGAAAACAGTCGCTAGAGATTTGTAGCCGATATCGGTCCGTTGCAGAAATATGTGTTTTAAGAAAAATGTACTTTCAACATCCAATGGCAGATGGCTACAAACTTGTTACCGACCGATAGATCACCTATGCTTCTGACCATAAGTACCGTTTTGTCTTATTCTAGAGGTTTTGAAAAATCTTTTGAAACCGATAATAATGCGGTTGTTTGAAAGTTGCACGGGTGTCTAGACCTTGGAATCTTTAGATTTTTGGATCTTTAAAATCTTTACATCTTGGGATCTTTACGTGTCCAACAAAACACTTTAATAGACGAACAGGGTAACTCCGCAAATCCCGATTTTCGGGAACCACATTTACTGCTCAAATTCTTCTGGGAGGGTCCAACAGTGGATGTGTCTAAACATGTCGATCATTTCATTCGAAACTATGGTAATTTCTAACCGGTTTGGGCATTGTTGGACACATTCTTTTTTAGAAACCCTACCAGAAGAATCGGGTCAGTAAATGTGTTTCCCGGAAACCTGGATTTTCAAAGGCGTTCTCTGCGAATTGCTTCGGAATTCTGTTTTTAATCGTTACGGGATCACCGATGATTTCGCGTTACGGGGACCTTTTGCTGATTTGACGTTTTGGGATCAAATAACTAAATGTTTCCATAATGATGAGATGTAGTTTTCTGAGTCAATTCCAAGAATTTTGATACCCATATTGTTAGGATTCTATTGAAATTCATAAACCGTATCTCAATTCTCGAACATGCCAGTGGAACTCCGAATTTGGATTATTTTTGCTGGTTCCCAAATTATATGATAATATGGGGTAAACAAATCTGGGAACCCCTGTTCCAAGTCTTTCCTTAATGTTTTGTGTGTGTTTGTGGATATCTGTGTATGAATGTGTGTATTTGTCGAATAATCTCACTCTTTTTACTCAAAAATGATTGGGCAAATGTCACAAATCTTATACTGAAATGAAGAGTCATCATCATAGGCTGTTATTGAATTTCATCTGGATCGGAGTTCTGGTTCCGGAGTTACGGGTTGAAGAGTGTGGTCACACTTCAAATTACCATATAAACCGCTATCATCTTGCTATCAAAATGAATTTATTTTAATATTTTCTAAGTAAGTGAGATATGTTATTCTAGCTTTCTGACGCCCAACTGAATCATCTTTGACTAGTTTGACCTTCTACGATAGAAGCTGAAGGTTCAAGTGAAAAGTCCCTGAATTAAATACATATCCCTCATCATCTTTTTTCGCAGGCTGGGTTATCAATTCTACCACATCTCAAATTGTAATCAGTTCCATTTGCTACGGAATTCGTCTCCAACAATTCCGAGATGGAAAGCTTGAAAAGTTTTAACCACCTTAGATACACCCTTATGTTAAAAACAGACCTATAATATTTACCCAAACTCCGAACCCGAATCCCGGTATCAGGAAATACTCGCTTTACTCACTTTTCACCTACGCGATTCGTGTTCGAAGTATGTACGTACGTGCGTACATACGTACTTAGATACTGGCACAGCCATTTTTTGCTAGCTTTCCGGATAGCTATTTTCGGTAGTTAGTCTGTGGGATGTCAGCTTTCCAAACAGTTCCATTCTGTTCCGGTTGCCTACGAGAGATACCATATGTTGGATGGAAAATATCAACAGAATATTGAAAGAGTTCATAAATATATGATAAACACTTGGGGGTGGTTCATACAGCAGCTACGCCAATCGCGCATAAATTTCCCATGGTTATGGGATGCTTGTATTATGGTAATGTCGCTACTGTCGAGCAGCGTAAGCCTCTGCACAACGCAATTTGATTTTCGATGACAGCAGCAGTCTGCGTAGTATGGACATTTAGGCTGTTTTTCTTTTCGTGTTTTTTCGTAAATGCATGCTGGGAATAACTACAAAATGGAGTAAAATAACCCGTTTGATGAATGGGCATACTAACAATCTGTGCTCGATTCCTTATTCTTTTTCCCTTAAGAAATATTACTTTTAATGATTTGATGAAATATAGAGCCCGGATTAACTGCAAATTTGAGTGATGGGAATAACTATATAAATACTATCTTTGGTCAGTCGAATTTTGTTTTTTTCCAAGTTAATCTTCCTCCAAAATAAAAACCTAGCTAGAAAGGGAATGGGGACTAAATGAACATTATGAAGTATCGTGTAATTATTCCAAATATCTGCCATCGATTTCACGAAAATTTTCGCATATGGCATTTACGTTTTAGAGAGCAGCACAAATCTTCTCTCATACTGTTGAGCAACGTCGCGTTTTTGATACTTTTGTCCTACTGTGCAGTGTTTCTCTTGCTTCGCTGCCATTTTGAAAATCTATGCTAAGAGAAACCTACCCCGAGTAACAAATTAGGGTTTCATGGCAGTTTTATAGCCACTCATAAAACTTAGATTGCACTTGTGGCGTGCCATAAAACTTCAATTGTTACTTGGGTACGTACACACACACACCTACTGAACTATTTTTTGACAAATTTTTAGTGTTAGTAAAATACTAACTCAGCAGTTGTTGCGTATGTTGAAATTCGGCTTCGAAGTATTGAGAAACGGTAGATCAAAATTTCGCAAAGGAATTGTAGTTCCATTCTTCAGAGTGCCCTAAGATGGCACATCTCTTTGGAGTTAGCTTCTGTGTTGCTATTCCTTTTCAGTATCAAAACCGAAAAAAAAACTATAAAAACGTTTCATATCTTGGCTGATACTCACACGAAGTCACAAAGCTGAAGCACTTGTCTAGTTTCCCCACACCCGTCACATGGCACCATCAGAAGGATCAGGATAAATTTCCTCGTACCCACCTGAAAGCCAAACCGTAGTAGTGTAAACTGTAAGTAGGGAGGACTTCTAGCTAAATCGGCATAAAGTTTGTGCTTGTGCATCACTCATCAACAGCCTTTTCATGATTTGATTGATTTTCGTCATAAAATGCGAACCTGTATCCTAGGATGCGTGCGTGGGCAAAGGTTTTCCGTGTCTTCGCCGGATGGGGTAAGACACTGATCGAAAGAAAAAGCTGGACGTGGTATTGCTTTCGGGTAGACCTTCTGTTTTGCGCCTCGTTGGCAGTATCCATAATTTAGAGTGAACAGAGTTGTGGATTTACCTAATCCACATAGCAGTGGAAATGAGCATTGAGGAATCTTAAAGTTAACATCTAACAAGAGATAAAATAATAAAAGTGCGTGTTTCAGTGTTACTCCCCATCAAACACGCATCAGGTATTATTTCTCAAAGCTTGCACCGATTCTGCGAAAATTTAATCCTACAAGAAGCTGCTCCAGCTCGAACCGATCCTATCTCTTTTCCTGTTAGATAGAAAAGTTATAACCGAACCGAGGAATGGCAAATATGTTTCGCTCGCCTCGGAAAAATGATGAATGGTAATATGCTCCTGGCATAAGAAGGTTTACGCTGTGCGAAAGATTGTGACTGGAAATTGTAATCAGCTTCTGTTTGCTGCAGAGCCGGTTCTTATAGGGTTCAGTTTGTTGAACCGGTTTGAAGTTATCACTATTCAAGCCTAAATTTAGTATCTATGCATAAATGCGTCAAAGATTTATTACTGTGCGCCTCCATCGAACTCCAGTTGGTGGTGAGTTGATTGGAACGCATGGTACTTTGTGAAATATTTCCTAGAAAAAAATCATTCATGAACACATGCCAGTTAAATTGGTTTCTGTTCCAAGAAATCGTAAACTTTGTCAATATATGTTTACTTTTCCACGAATGTAACAATACACAACTGCTTAGTTGATTGAGACTGAGAACTGCTTCTTTTCTTGTAGGTAACGCAGTACCCCTTACCAACACAGAGAACAGTGTTTGATCTGTTAGAAACAAAGTGATCTGTTCAAATGTAGTTCGGAGTTTGTCGCCACGTGTAGAGCTTAATCGGTGATAGCTGTTTCTTTGTGGTCTTCAATATTCTGGTTCATTGATAGTATGGACTTAGTAGAATGAGGACTGAGAATAGTACGGATATCCCTTCCCAAAGTCAGCATAACTTTTGGTAGCATTTTGTTTGAAAGTGACTTAGAATAATGCCAGCTCGGGGCTAATCATTTCTGAGAACTGGGTTTTTATGGCGTGCCTACCGTGGCAGCTCGTTTAGGTGAGAATTTTTATATATTTCATTCAAACAAGTTACTAGTGTTGTAGCAGGTACCGCGAGGGGTAATGCTTACATAATTAAACAACGAAGTATAGCTTGTTGCAGTTAGAATCTTATCATGAGAATTTGACACTCTTTTGGAATTGATTTGACGTGAAAAACCGATTTAATCCACCTAGCAGTGAGATGAGACATTTCTTACACATTTCACTATTGGATTAGTTTGCAGAACTCACAAGAAGTAGGCACCCAATTAGAGGTGGGAAGAAAACAGTTTCTAGTCTTGCACGAATAAAATCTCGAATAAACTGAATAAATTATAGAAATCAACAAAACGACTGAAATAAAAAAGTAAAGCAAAAAATGAAACAATAGGTTTTTAAATTCATAAAATGAGTAGAAAAATTAATGGAAATCATTATAATTTTGATCCAAATACACGAATCAAATTAGATTAGGTTATTACATAAAAATTAAGATTATATTTAGAAATAGTTATAAGATGAATAGAATAAATTGACTCATACTAACAAATTGAATGAAATAAAACGAATGACTGAACATGAAATGCATAAAATTAAAGATATGAATAAAATGAATCAGATAAATCAAATGAATCAAATGAATCAAATGAATCAAATGAATCAAATGAATCAAATGAAACAAATGAATCAAATGAATCAAATGAAACAAATGAATCAAATGAATCAAATGAATCAAATTAATTTACTTCATCCAGTGAATACAATGAATCAAATTAATGAAATGAATCAAATGAATAAAAAGAATGGATGAACAAAATGAATAAAGTAAAAAATAAATGAAATGCATAAATAAAACAAACAAATCAAATAAACAAAATGAGCTGAAGTGATAAAATGAATAAAAAGAAGAAAATGAGCAGAATTAAATGCATCGATTAAAATGAAAAATTGAACAACAGTAAAAGGTTATAAATTAATATAAAGAAATAAATTGAATCAAATAAATTATTTGGATGAAATGATTAGAACTGAAAAAGTAGTCAGATTATTAAAATGAAGAAACTGAACAAAATGAATAAACTGGAAAAAAATATTAAAATACATACAATGAAAACAATGAATGATATGAGTAAAATGCACAAAAAGAATTAACTGATCAGAGTGAATCCAAAGAATGAAACGAATAAAATAAGTAAAATGAACGCAGATGAACAAAACGAATAAAAAGATGCGGAATGAAATAATTATTTAAAATGAAATGGTCATATATTTGAAGCCAAATACATTTTTGAATAAAGAAAATGAATAAACCGGATTGTACGAATTTGAAAACCATTGCATCAGAAAGTTTTGAAATGTTTTTGAAAATCCCATCTTCTGAGAAAAGGCTAATAAATATGCGATGGACTTTCTAGGGATTCCATCTTTTTTTTTTGGTTTTATTCTTTTTGTTTTCATGCTTCTTTACTTGACGAATTCAAAGTTTACTTTTTGGTCACATAAAAGATTTATGTGCAGAACAGAATTTACTGGTCCAGTATTTTAACGCGCAATTGAATATAGTAAAGTGAGACAAGGTCACATGTGCTTTCAAGCCCCTTGAACAGAGAACGACAGAGGGAGAATGCGATTCATGAATGAGACAGGTAGATATTTCAAAGTTTTTATTTGCATTGAAGTAAATAGTGTGAAATGTCTAGGCTATGTCGATTGCATAAAAGCCGTGTTTGTATTGTTTCGTTCGGAATTCTCGTGCAGGAAATATGGATAAATAAGTCCTATACAGACCAATATTGTGAAAAAGAAATGGTTCAAACTACTCAGTATATCCAAATATGGACGACGATAAGTTAGAAGACACATTGTAGTTGCATCCCCCATCGAGAGTGGGTACTTTGGGGAATTCTTTTTCTGGATCTAATTTGTGGATATTTTTGGTCTTTGATCCGTTATTTTTCATGAAAGTTCGTACCAATACAACGAATGTGCAGCTGATACAACTCATGGTTCATTCGCCTGCGCAACGTTCCGTCTTCCATCTGCACGCCACCATAGATGGTATGCAACACTTTTCGTTCGAAAACTCCAAGGGCGCGTTGGTCCTCCAC
Source organism: Topomyia yanbarensis (assembly GCF_030247195.1). NCBI lineage: Eukaryota > Metazoa > Arthropoda > Insecta > Diptera > Culicidae > Topomyia > Topomyia yanbarensis. Next base: position 312,080,315 of record NC_080672.1, on the reverse strand, counting down.
GAGCATAGTCCAGGTCTCGTGGCCGTAGAGGACCACCGATATAATCAGCGTCTTGAAGATAATCAACTTCGTGCGGCGGCGAATTTTGTTCGACCGGAGCGTCCTCTGGAGTCCAAAGTAGGCACGATTTCCCGCTAATATCCGTCTCTGAATTTCTCTGCTGTTATCATTGTCGTCGGTTGCCAGTGAGCCCAAATACATGAATTCGTCGACCATCTCGACTTCGTCACCGTCAATCCGAACTCGGGTGGGAGGTTCACATTGTCGTCTCTAGAACCTCTTCCTCTCATGTATTTTGTCTTCGAAATCCTGGCTTCAGCTTTCAGTCTTTGAGCATATATTTCATTCAAAATTCAATAGAGATACGAATAGTTTAAATATCGCACGTGGAATGTCTCTTTTGAAAATTTCCATCGTCAAACTTTCATATTACCCAGTTAAGCCAAATATTTTTCTGATATAGCCATGAATTTCCTTAATTATAGTGTAGAACAGGCTTTGAATACAATTGAATTAAAGTTGAGTTGATGTAGCAGCAGACAAAAAATAGTTTTGTTTTCTCAAACCTTCGCAATTACAATTAACAAATATTTCAGTATGGCAGAAGATCTTATCGCACAACTTAGAAATGCATACAGAAATAGCTAGATAGATGCGATAGAAGAGAGACAGAGAGAGAAAGAGAGAGAGAGAGAGAGAGAGAGAGAGAGAGAGAGAGAGAGAGAGAGAGGGAGAGAGAGTGAGAGAGAGATGGGGGGGCGTGTGAGGGATGGCAAATGATGGTTAATGCAGTGACATTATTTTTATAGGTATATTATTATGATATATTGATTCTTACATTCTTATCATAAATAATGTAAGTAGTAATTTTTGCTCCATAACCAGTATAACCTAAATCTTGCAAAAGAGCTAAATTTTCGCTAGATTTTTGGGCTTCAAACATACAGTTGCCTTCGGTGACGCCACAAGTATAATTATATTAGAAATCTTTTATCTCACTACTAGGTGAATTACTTGTTGATCTGTGTATTGATATACCATCCAACATTTCCCTCATGATTGAACGCAATGCCTAATACAAGGAATAAATACTAGAACTCACTGTTTCTTTATCAACGCATTATTTTGTCTTTGAAGTGAACTTATATATTGATTTTTGAGAAATAGTTCATTTATTATAAAGGTAATTCACAAAATGTTCTCAACATCGAATTCCTTGAATCACGTAGATGTATTTTCATACCCCGATATTCAAAATCGGTTCAGTTTTGCCCCTAAAACACCAGTGAAGCAATACTCTGTATGAAACAATCTCATTTTTAACCCTTGTGAAGGCAAGCTAAAATCCTAACATTAAAGGGCAAGCCGGGCCTCTCAGGCCCGTCTAAATTCAAGCTCCTTTTTGCCGTTCTCATATAGAAAGGTTATGCAATCGGTCGAAATTTCAACCCGCAGGGCCAAATCTCTTATACCATTCGACTCAGTTTGTCGAGATCGTAAAATGTCTGTATGTGTGTGTGTGTATGTTTGTATGTATGTATGGATGTATGTATGTGGCAAACAATCTCACCGATTTTTCTCAGAGGTGGCTGGACCGATTTGTACAAATTTAGTCTCAAATGAAAGGTACAGCCTTCCCATCGGTTGCTATTGATTTTTTTTTATTGATCCGACTTTCGGTTCTGGAGTTACGTGTTGAAGAGTACAACCACACAGCAAATTTCCATAGAAACTGATACCACCATGATGTCCAAATGATGCAATATATATTAAAATATGTGCAACATTACTTGACTTTGCATGTCTAGATCATTAATGACCCACCGAAGGCACTTCGACCACATTGGCCAACTATGGCGGTTCTTGATGCCCTGGGGGAACTTACCAAGTTCCTAAGATAATGTCATACCTATTTCTCAGCGAATTCTTTACAGATTTTTACAAACTTGGTTTCAAATGAAAGGTACAGCGTTCCCATTGGCTGCTGTTGAATTTCTAAATGATTCGACTTCCGGTTCCGGAATTACAGGATGATGAGTACGAACACGCAGCAAATCCCGATTTCAGCGTATAAGGCGATGGATGTAAAAAGGTCAATTTTTTCCATAAGGTGAGGGTTCTGAATTCCATTTCGTTTGAACACGACTAATAAATGTTTCTGGGTTGCTATTAATTTCTTCTGATGCATAACCGGAGTACATATTCAGATTTTTCTTCCGAGTCTGCATCAGATTTATCGACGGAAGCAATATCATTCACACATTCTTCCTCGCTTTGCAAATCAGTTTCGGAATCGTCTGCTGTTGAATTTGCTCGAATTTCTTCCGTTATTTCAGATTCTTTGAGACGATTGAAAACATGTGCATATCGTCTTATAACCATTTCAACTTTTTGTTGCTTTTAGATCCTACAATTTGAATAATTACGACAACTATAACACAAAGAATAGACAACAAAAATAGACAATAACGACAGAGTTAGGTTATGTTGTATCCAAATAATTGTCAAGTAGACCACAGTGGGTGAAATAAAAGTATTTACCCAAAAAAATATGACACACGTCATTATCGTATGCTATTTTTACATTTCCTATAAAAGAAATGTATAGAATTCGCTCAAACTTTCAAAAAAAAATTCTTATAAGAAAAGGTAAAAAGATAAAATCAATAAAAACATGAAAAAATACCTGCTAATATGAAGTTGAACTCATCAAAATGTTTTTTTCAGATAAATATTAATGTATAAAACTCGTGGTATTCCTAGTAAATATTGCATGCACACCGGGCCTGCCAGGCCCGGCTTGCCTTTTTGTGCATGTAAAAAATTCAAACATAGCTGCGCATCACTCCATAGATGAAAATTTCACAATTCTTTATTTTTGTTATAGATTTCGAAGCTACTTATCAAAATTTACATGCCCAAGCTTATACTGCATACACATTTTTTTGTAACTAAAAAATTGTAACGTGCCGGGCCTCTGGGACCCGGTTGCCTTTTTGAGGGTTAATTAGTGGAAATCGGTAAGCGAGGACTAAAAATACAAAATGTCTAATATCTCCGCTGTCCGTACACGGATTTAGACTATCTATAGCTTGTTAGAAAGGTAGTTTTACAAGCTTTCTATTTATGTTTGCCGGACAATATTGTATTGTTCGAAAGTTATATGCAAAAAACCTGCTGTGTTTTGACAAAATCGCCCATATCTCAGAAAGTAAACAACCTATCGAAAATCAAAAATAATAGTGTCAAATGGCAACGTTAGGCCTTTCATTTGAAACTAATTTCATTAAGATCGGTTCAGCCATTGCTGAGATAATTACATGACATTTTGTACATACATACATACACACATACACACACACATACACACACACACACACACATACAGACATTGTCTCAATTTGTCGAGCTGAATCGATTGGTATATGAGACTCGGCCCTCCGGGCCTCGGAAAAAGTTGTCAAAGTTTGAGCGAATCCTATACATTTCTTTTGTAAGAAATGTAAAAACATTAAGTAGTCAACACGATTGAACTGTTATAAAATAAATAAAAAATTTCCGATTTGTGCTAGATGATATATTGAACTTTACTTTTAATTCCGGCGTATTATCCACTTCATTCCAATGTTGTTCATAAACAAGAACATTTTTAAGCAACTATTACTTATTGTTTTGGCAAGATTGACTCGCAAAAATAAATAATGCTAATAAATGTGACTATTATGTTTCACCTTTGAGCACACACAGTTATAAGAATTATCAGTAGAACTGAAGTTATAGCAATCAATCTGATCGGATGGCATTGGAGCAGTGCTGCCATGCACAGTTTGCGTTAACTCCGAAAAATGAAATTTTGATAGATATTCGTTATTTTGAAATATTATTAAAAACTGATAAAACCTATCAATTTAGACTCCTTTTGACTGCGTTTTTCACGCAATAAAACTTTTGTAAATATTCTTTAGTTAATTGTATTGAGCAATGGAAAGTAAAAATTGAAGAGCTGGTAGCACTTTATGACACATTCTTCCGTGACGTGTTATCACTTATCAAATCAAATGTATCAATGAACGCCTACATCATAACTTATTACAGATTCGGAAAGTAGACAAAATTTCACGAAATAATCAAACAACATAAACTGAATATACTGGAATTTGATGATTTGACTTTTATTGAAATACGTTAAATGTTCTAATTTGTGACGCGTTGTAACGTCACGTTACATTATCGGTCATAAAACAATCCTCTTCCAGTATATTCAGTTAATGTTTATTGAATTTTTCGTGAAGTTTTGTCTACTTTCTGAATCTGTATTAAGTTTTGATGCAGGCGTTCATTTGATGAAGTTATAACATATTTGTAGAAATGAAGATTCGTCAAATCGTTGTAACGTCACGCAAGGATGTGTCTTATGAAGAAAGGTATTTTTTATGTTTCTCGACTCATCCATTTTTAAGGAAAACTAGTTTCGAACCTTTATATACACTAGAAAAGAAGTTGAGCATGTTTGGAAAACACCATTAGTCAACCTCAGCGGCCAGTTTATTCCTGCAGTATCCCGTATTTCATCCCTTTTCGGGGTTACTTCTTATCCATTATCTAATTATTTTTCGTTGAGTCTGTGTAGCTAGATTGAAAAAAATTAAATGTTTCAATCAACAGATAACCTATCTAAAAATATACTACAGTAATTTCCGAACCCAATTCAATGTATTTATGACATTATAGAGTCAAAATCATAAGAGCGCTCAACATATATGCGAGCGCAATGGCGATCGTCCACTCGAGCTCTTCGCGTTTTCTTCACATTTATATTTTAAATTTTTTTAAGTTGTACGAGTTATAAGAACAAATCAAGATTTGTTCTTTGCTATGTGACCCTAAAATTACCCTATAAATATACATTTACATTTTGATTTCTAGTCATTCATATATGAAATGTGCTAATCTAAATTGGAAATCATTTTGGTTGTAGTATTTTGAACGAGAACTGTGGGTTGCATCTTTTCTCCCCAGTTAAGTACTACAGTGACGAGCCACTTTACTCATAGACTCATAGGCTCGCCATTCTGCGACATTTTTAAACGAAAAAACTGTTATTGAACTGTTATGTACACCCAAAACGAATCATCGGGAGCGTAAATGCATCTGTTTTTTCGCTCTGGAAGTGTAAGCGAAAAGCTTCTAAATGATTCGTTTATGTTCAACCAACCACATACTTGTGCAGTGAAATATCGAACCCCATAGCTACACGTTGTTTGCTACACAGTGCAGAGATTACATGAATAATACATATCAATGTTTCCATGATGTCCAACTTGTGATCGTTGTTGCAAGGTACAGTGGTTTTTTGAACCAAAAACGTGTGATCTATTGATTACGTCTAAATGGTTAAGTTTGGGTCGATGATGTCTTCGGAGGAATTTGTGGGCATTACAAGCCCTTTCATATGGTGTTGTGATTTTAATGATTAATCTCCCTTAAGGTGAGATACATTTACGATTTTCTTGCAAGTACATAAGACTATGTCTTCAGCAAAGTTGTAGAGCAAATCTTTGTCAACAACTTTGTTGAAGACACAACGTTTTCATTTTTAATATCTTCAACAGTATTGCTGATTGTTTGTTGATGACTCCTCAAAAACCAATTCATTAATATGACTTTTTTAATTTCGTCCTGACCAGTTGGATATGTTCTGTAAAAGATTTGAATGGTCAAAATGGACCGACGTAGAATAACTTAGCTATAAATAACGGGCCATTTCTTTCTCCACGACATGTTATTAGGTACTAAAAGTAGTGTATGTGTTTTTTTTTGTTCAAAAGGAGGTCCAGAATACTTTTTTTATTTCATTTTATTATAAACAATCGCTTAAAAATATACAAAATAAGAACCTTTCGAATCGTAAAAAATTGCACAAAATCTGTTTCTGACGACAATTTCATTGATGGCTTGTTCGATAAAATCGGTCAAATAGGTCGTAGTATTTTTTTTAAATTACCGGTCTAAAAACTTTAAATGTCAATATTATGGTAAAAAAAAATTATTTGCTGAGCTCATCTGGATTGGACTTTACTATGCCTAATACTATCGAAAAATGGGATCTTCCATTGAAATTGTAATTTCGCCTAATTTGAGTGGCCCAGTAGAGAAATTTTGACTCTTTTTATTTTAGTGGTTTTTAACCTTATGGTCATTCGCCTCTTTTCGGGTTAGAAAAATCTCTTTAGAAAAATTTCTAACCCTATAGGCGGGGTTGAGAATCGAACCCAGGTGAGCTGCGTACAAGGCAATCGATTTACCAACTACGGTACGCCCGTCCCCAAATTTTGACTCTATTACGCTCGAGTGTATAGGCCTTACTGTGGCTAGGGTATTTGAAGCCATCTGAAGGCATTTCTTTTTCCACCCAAGTCATTCTCGAGTTACAACTAAATAGTAAACAGGAGGCTTAGAATCCGAATTTTCTAGAAGAAAGAGGGCTAGAGAATTTAGATTCTAAATCTTCTGTTCAACTTTTCCACGCCCAACTTTTTTTCTTGCACATCTAGGGCATCAAAACTATTTTTCCTTAAGACTGTTGGGATCAAGTAACACTAAAAACCTAAATTAGCTATGGAATTTGCGTTTCCACTTCGTCTCATCAGAATCCGACACTAACTTAGTGAAAGGACTCAACTAGCGCCAGATTGACGCTCACTCCAAAAAGGAGGCGTTGCGGCAGAATTGAAAATTTGAATATTTTACAATTACTGTTGCCTTCAATGTTTTGGTATATAATTTTCAAGTCTCTGAAGCACTTTTAGACCAATAAAAATCGATGTCTTTAAAATTCTACGGTGCACAGTGGCACGACTTAGAACAAAAGGTGGACTAAAGTCAAAACGTTGCCGTATCGGTTCAAATAGGACGGTTTTATGTAATTTTGGTAAGCTGAATTCGTTTTTGATATTAAAACATATTAAAATAAGCATTTACTATTCATTAGGGTGTCTCAAAAATATATTTTTTCGAAATCGTTCTTAAAATTTCTGTAAATGTGTTCTAAATCGTTTTTAATATTAATTCTTTTTGAAAAAAATTTCATTATAGCTTACAAATTTTCATTATACCATTAGGGTGGTTCAAAAATAATTATTTTATTGAGAAGATTCACAAAATGTGTTAAAGAATTTTTTGTACCTATTTGGTTATAAAAATAGAAACTAACTTTATTCCTTATTAGAGTGGCTCAAAAGTAAGTATTTTGTCTTATATAACGATTTTTTCAGTAGTAATTTTGGAATTTATATTTCATATTTTGGTACGAATTGATTGACATCTCATAATGGTGCTCATTCAGGATTATTTAATTTTTACGGATCAAATAAGATTTGTTCGACTAATTTTGGAACGTTTATTTCATTAGTGGGTTACTTGATATAAAAACTACATTTTCTTTCATTTCCAAAACAAACATTCTGAGCATCTTAGCGGAATGTTTAATTACATTTACTAATCAACAAGATAATTAACGATTTTTTTTCGCAAAATTGTTTTAAGTTATTTATATACTTTCATATCTCGAATAAATCCAAAATCCTTTTTTCGCGCAAATGGTTTATTTAAAAATGGTCTTATTTTATTTGGAAGATATCGCATACAAATTCGAATCAAAATAGTCTCACCATATGACTAGAGCTCAACTGCGTTCACTGAATTTGACAATTACTGCGAAGGTTAGCAAGAAATAGTTCCAGAAACGTTTTACGACATGTTTCAATTGGTTGAGAATATTTTCTGAGTTTTAAACATTCTTAATACTTTTACCATCTAAAAAACCACACTTCCCACTCGGCTCCTTACTCTTGATCACTAGTAAAACCCTTGCAGATCATGCTTGCAATGCTATTTAAAAGTTGTGCATGTATTCGTGTCAGTATTGTCGCTATAAAGTGATTATTCTAATTCAATGTCAGTAATAACCATGCGTCTCCATTCACAGTTTTTTTTTTTAATTTTGACTGCTTATCGTAAGTTTTCGTAAAGCTAGCAAAGACTCATTTAAAGAGAAAATTAAAATTTCGAATAAGTATAGTGTGATAGCGTGCATTCACGGGCGTCGGTGTTGTTATCGCATTAGAAGTTTGAATTCAATAAAAAAAATGACAAACAGTTATCTAAACACTAACTTAACCAACTAGTGATTTATTTTTGGCGATCTTACGATGTCATTTAATCCATGTAATCCATAAAATCAACCGTCTCTTTGAAAAACGAAAATAACCGGATGGAGTTCCTATGGTCAAATAAGGCAAGAAAAACCTGAGTTATGTCCTTCAAAAAGCTGTCAAAAATTCATTTTATGTTCAAATCACCTAAAATCTCTCGAAAAGTCTCTGATGGCTGATACGAGAAAAATACTAGTGAGAATATCGCACAACCTTCACATGTCGACTTAAGTCCCGGTTCGTCCCACTGTGCGGTGGCTTAGCCCCTTAAGTGGCTGATTTGAAAGCAGATTTATGAGCAACAGGGCGTGTCCATAAGGGTATTCTCGTAAACATGCATATAAAATCTTTGGCGCAAGATGAATCCTGCATATCTTGAAGCTACACTGAATGCTTAATCAGGTTCATCGGAGGACAACTCATAAATTGTAAGACGTGTAAATATAAATTATTGTTATTACATTCAATTTCTCAACTGCTTTTTTCTTGACGCAGTAAATACGTAAATAATTTCTGCACGAAAATTTTGAATCTGTAGTCTAATACAATAATTGTTCTTTCCGGATGCGCGACATGAGGCATACATGCGTTAGACATAGGTACGTTAAGCATAATGTGCGTTAAGCCTAATGGACGATTGGTATAATCTGGGTTAGGTATAATGGACGATACGTCTAATTTAAAAAAAATCTGATTTTAGGCTCGTTCTTTTCGAATTAGAAAAATCTACGTACTGTTATGAAATCCTCTCGTGTGGCTTTACCCTCTTGTAACATTAAAAATACTATGAAAGTTACTTTACCCTTATATGTATAAAATTGTATTTTATTTTGCTTTATTATCGCAAAGGGAAGGTTGAATGCTTTCTTTATTTAATTTAATTAATAGTTCTATTTTCAAACATATTTCAAACCTCTATTATTGTATTACACGATGAATTGTATTACCGACGCAATGGTAATGAAGTTTTGAGGAAAATTGCACAATATTTTTTTTCGAAACCTAAGAGAACTTTCAGTGTTATGATGAGGCAGAGTATTTGTCTACCGATGTAAAGTTCGTGACAGCACCTTGTTTGTTTCGCCAAGTCGGTACAAAATATGGAAACAACCTCAAGAATATAATCATAGTACTGAATAATATGAGCGAAAATCATTCTAGAACTAGCCACGTTTGTATATTCTTTGCAAGAAAAATTATAAAATTTTCCCTTCTTTATTTCATGAGCTGTTCTTTAAGGCAAATATGTTCCTCTTCAAATATTTCGTTACTGTCCGATTCAATATGTTTTTGTTGTCTTAATATATTTATGAAAACTGATAAAATCCTATCTATTTAGACTTTCTTTGGCTACAGAAATTTTTGGGAGCGAATTGGCCTTAGCCTCCTCTTTAGTGTGATTAAGGGTGGTTGTTTATGCATTATTGTTGCACTTGGCTTGGGGATCGTTCTTTAAATAGTGGAATAAGTTAAATCTGTGCCGAGGAGAAATTATTAGGTACATGCAGCTTATTGCGGATATCTTGGTGCCAGATAATTCTTTGTCTTAAATAACACTTTGATTGTTTCAGCCTTTTCTCTGTATTAATATGCATAGGGACTTTAACGTTAGATTATCTAATATAAAAAAGATAATCATAGACCAAAATAGGAAATACTTTCGTTGATTTATAACATCTCGAGGTATCATAACTCTTTGTCTGTATAAAGTGTTACCACTCGGTAGTTTGCAACCCAAAAATATATCGTAGAGAAGGAATAGCGAAATTAGTCTAAATAATGTCGCAATAAATAGTGATCCGGCCCATTGCGCAGATAAGATTAGCTTTTCTAGGCAATACTACCACGGTCTGCTGTATGGAGTTGAAATTGCTTTTGTTTAGAAAACACAGGATACTCTCGGTAGCCGGCTACCCAGAGTTTCAAAAGAACCAAAATCTAAACAAGATCTTCTTTTTCGAGCCATCGTGTTTTTGTAAACTAACTAAACTACTACCTGAGAACATATGCTTTACAGGTAATGAAGAGTCTGATGAACCTTCTGTATAAGATTCCTCATTTTATTCAAACGATCGCCGGGTAAAATCAGTACCGACACGATAGAAACCACGAAAAAATTTGTCGCGTTATTGAATATTATTAAAAAATATAAGCAGTGCTCCTTATAGTTCAAGTTGCTTATTTTGCTAATCGCATTAATACAACAAATGATAAATTTCCCAAATTCTCGGCAACCGGCTACCCAGAGTAATTATTACTTGATAACGCTATTGGCACACTTACTAACAACTCTCCCCTTCCCGTGATACATGTGTGGAGATGCAGAGGATTCCTCGGTCTCTAGTAGCAACATGTATCGGACTAACATTCCTTCCTTTCCCAGAAGATCTGCATTCGGACGTGGCCGGCATCGGTATTGATCAGCATGCAGGGATCAGAATAGATGGTACAATGTGGCTCATCATGTTATTCCCATGCATGTTGTTCCAATGAACATTTTGCAACATAATTTGGTTCTGGTCAATAACGCAGTAGCAAGCGATCTCTTATGCTTATTCTTATGCATTCTAGGATAATTGTGTTGGGCATCAGAGTGTCAAAAATGAGTAGCTTCTAGCACTGCGCGAGTAGCTTTCATCGAAATCAAAACAAGTTTTTCGTATTGCCTGTTGCCAACAGTGTTGAGAAAAGATAGTTTTCGAATCCTATATGCGCTGGACAAACATTTGGAAATGGTAGGGTTAATACAATTATTGAAAAAGTACAGTCATTCGACCAATCAGCACAGGCCGCCACTCTACACAAAAATTTGAAAATCGAGAGATCTTCACAACAAATACCATTTTTATTATTTGCTTTTTTTGCAGTGTACTTTTTTTAAGGTAAGGTAAGGGTTTCGACGTGAAAAAATCAGTTTTTTCCGGTTTTTTTTAGAAAGATTAGTAAAGTACATCATTTCAATAACATTCTATAAGTTTTTTTTATGCAAAAATATCGACAAGCGACCTGGTGACGAAACTTTTTGTGTAACGTCTCTGGAATAACACGATTTGCGGTGTTAACTGCCATCCCAAAACTGCTTGACCGTTTTATTTCAAACTTTGCATACACATTCTATGTAAAAAATGCCTTACCACAGCGTTGAGTTTTCGGGATAACCGACTACCGATTCATCGCCAAAATCTGTTAGGTCCCATAACTAAACTGAGTTGGATGTCACTTCATTAAAAGTTTAATAACTTTTTCCATCGAAGTTGGATTGATTCGCAGTCTTCGACAAAGTTTTTGGCAATGAGATTACCTTTCTTATTTTACTTGCTGTGATAATCTGATAGGTACAGTGCTACCTAGTGGTGAAAATGCGAGCTTAGTTAGTTCTCTCAAGATAAACTGCCGCAAAATCCCATACAAACTTCAAGCGCGTTGATTTGGTAGATTTGTCCGATTTGGTTCAAATTTAAGCAGACGCTCATGGTGGGACCAGGAATCGACTCAGGAGTGGAACTGAGTTTTCAAAAATTTGATTTATTTCTGGGCAGTCTAGTGGCTATCCTATACTGCAGTAAACTGTTGCGCTGATTGACCGAAAAGTTCGCCATTTTGCAACATTTTTAACGAAAAAATGTTTGCAACATTTTTAACGAAAAAATGTAATGAATCTGAATTGTTTGTGAAAACAACTTCCATTTTGTCTTCCAAAGCAAGCTACACTTATAAAGTAGGTCGAATTTAGAAAATCCAACGTATTTGTGCTTACATCATTCTAAATCTCTCGATTTTCACCGAACGACATTCGATACGATCCTAAACCAAAAGGATTCCGATTTCTCACAAAGTTCTAAGCAAGCCAATCAACTGTGTGTTCTTCGTTTGAGGAGGTAACCGAATTCCCCATCTCCGTTGCTGTATCGCGTCGCCCTGTTCATTGTCATCAGAGGAGCGGTATATATATTTATACGATCCTGTAGCAGCCACCGTTACTAGGGTCAGAATTGGTATGCAAAGTGTGCAATAATGGAACAAAATATATCGTTTTCATGTTTGCTTTGGAATGGCATTTTTGTACCCGGCAGCTATGGTAGGGAGACAGGTACTCGGTCTGTTCCCGATTGTATCAGAATATTTACTTTTTCAACAACGCAACCACCGCGAGCGACAATAACCGTAAGAACAGGTAATACCGTAATGCCCTCAAGAGTTGAAAAATTTTATATGCAGCGAAATACTCAGAGCGAACGGCATCCGAAATATCTATATATTAATGTGTGAACCTATTCAAATCATCTCTGGGAATTTCAGATAATACCAAGTGGAATTATCTCAAAACCACTTCACGCCGCACACCAGCAACCCATCTGCCGATTGGAAATTAAACCATCATCGTCATAAATCTGCTCCCGCTTAACCAAGCTGTTTCGGATTTTTTTTAAACCCCAACAGAAAAAAAATCACACAACCCGAAAGATGAAATCATCTGTCATTCCCGCATGCCGCACAATAACCAGCCCGGGTGAAAAATGTAACAGATTTCCCATGTCCTTCTAGCAGCTAGTGCCACGATAAGGAACGTCGTTCACGAAAATAAAAAAAAAGAAACTGACTCCAACATATCCTTAAGACCAAGACCATCAAAGATTTCAGTGTAATCGCTAGCGCAACGTTTTTCCTTCTCACACGAGATTCGGAAGTATAAAACGAGACTCCTCCTTCACAGCCCACACAGCCTTGTTTGTAGCAAAGCACAGTTCCATCCTTTCCACTCGGTCGGTTTTCATTTTGTGCTATAGAAAAATGAAGAGATTAATCTTTCCCACGTGACGATGGCACTGCGTGCCACCGTGCAGCATCATCACACGTTTTGGAAGAAGAGGGACACGGACGAACGCGCGATGTCTTCTTTGCCACTGTACTAGGTATATGTAGTTCTAAATTAAACTTTTCTACTGCACGTCACTCAAGGGGGTGATGGAGTTTTTAATCGGTCCTCCCTAGCTTTCGTCTTGACGGAATCCTATAACTGGGTGAGGCGAGATGGTCTTGATAGGAAAGAATATTGCTTCCGGAGCATGAGGAATGGACTGCTCGCGTGGCCTTCGCGTGGCGGTTCCCACGGTTGACAGATCTGGAAACGGAACAAATAAAGAGCGGAAAAATCTGTTTCTGACAATTTTCAGAAAATTTATTTGCCAATTTTCTTTCTCGTAACGATTTGTGGTTTGCCTTTATGTGTATACTGTGCAAAAGTCGATCGTCATCGAAACAATGTCGTTTCCAGCAACCTAACCTCGCTGAGGATAGCACTGATTCCGAAGCGACCGATAAAATAAATGCTAATAAGACGTGCTAAATAAGACTAGTTACTAGCGTGTAATCAATATCCGCCCGAGATAGTCTCATCCATACTAATGCCAGAAGGAAAACCGAAAGTTAAGTGAGGCAACGACCTCTGCCTGCTATCCCGAATCGTCCCACCGTCAGGCAGTCGATAGACGACAAGACGTTGGTAAATTTCTATTTCGGAGGTTAATCTATTCAACCACCACCACCACCACCACCGCGCCACAATGGGGTGGAGTCATCTCGATGGGAGATCGTGACGGATTTCGTCGTCTGGGTTAGAATTTTCTAGTTCTTTCTTACTTATAAGCTCGTAAACCGCCAAAGGCGACTCTTGGCGGCAGACAGTCTTGGCTGTTCCGCATACTATTTATGGGTCCATTCTCTGCAAGATTACTTCTTCTGATGGAGGGTTATTTTTCGGATTTGTCTTTCATCAAACGAAAATGTTTTTACGAGGCAACGTATTTTGACAACAAAAAGTCAATCATGGTAAATAGGATTGGCTAGTATGGCTATTAGGTTCTGACGACGGTTAGGAAACATCAAGCACCTTTGGAAAATCGTTCCACATACTCCCGGAACGGCCTACCTTACTTTCCTATTCATCGTTCCAATCGAGCTGTTATTTTTCTCGTTCCGGAATAACTTTCCGAAAGCACTAATAACCTTCTAAGAATCAACTCGCAGAATTTCTACGTTAGACAGCCGAGAAGTTTTACCATGAATGGTAACTAAAATATTCTAAAACTTTTACCACCTCGCGTAGGCAGAACCGATCCGAACGCAAATTGAATTCGGCAAGGGGATGAATAAAATATGTAATTTATATCTAATTCCAGAACGTAGATTGCGGAAAACGCGCTCTACCCCGAACACTGATCGGAATGGAAACAGTCTACCTTCAACCGCCACCCGGAGCGGAGGAGCAAACAAACGGTAGCTAATTTTCGTTTGGCATCCATTCAAGAAGATTTAACCTTGTGCCGCTTCTTTTGCCAACTTCACGTGTGCGTGTGTGTGTTGTCCCTGTCATACTGCGCAAACTTCTTCGCTGTAGGCCATCTAACCGGAGCGCTTGTAAAATCATGGCGAAGGCTAACCGCTCGCACCACGAGAAAACAAATACACACACACACACAGGTATGCAAACCGCCATCTTTTGAAACGAAACACCTTTTTGTCGCTTCGACATCCGCCCGATCGGGGCCAACCGCTGATGGGCCAAAGTTATGTAATGAATTTTCGACGTTCTTTAAGTGAATTGGTCTCATAATCAAGCTCGTTGGGGGGTCTACAAACACAAGGCCCAAAAAACTGTTTTTACTTCTTTGAAGCGATGTGATGAAATCCAATAAATTTGAATTCTTATACGATAAAAGAAAGTTATTTTTACTTAACGGTTGAATGAGGAATATTTTTATACATAATCTTGAAAGATGTATAAAACTCAATTCCATGCCGAACGTCTTTGCGTACGCATTGTCGCGACCCCGCATGGATTAACATGGATGTTGCAGCTTTTGTCGCATTGTCAAACAAATCAAATGAATGAATGACAGCGCGGTAAACAAACTTGGTAAACATTTATTCAGCCTATAACTTTTATTTCAAAGCGATCCCGAGCAAATACTCATGGGTTCAAACACCACATAGCCAGCCCCTTGAAAAGACCTTAAACATGGTCCGTGTCAAAATTCACAACCATCAAGACACCATAAAATGGTCTCAATAACCCATAAATACACCAACATATGGTATTTTATATGGGATCTACCGGACCATGGTGATGGTGTTTTCATGGGTTGAACCCATTTCAAACACCCATGACAAATCCCATGTGCATGGGGGTATTATGGGCTTTTCGTTTGCTCGGGATGACATATACATATTTATGCATCAATCGATTGCAATTAATGCAGGTTACAATTTATATATGAAAGTATTTTGAAATCCATTGCGATTATTTAAAAAAAAAATAAAAATACGAAGGAATTAAGAGTTTTTGCTTATTCAGCTAATATCGTTGAATTCAATAACATATTTCCATATATATTTCATAAATTGTAGCCTGCATGAATTTCAATCGATTGTTGTGCAAATTTGTATATGTAACCGCTTTCAATTCAAAATTATAAGCTGAATAAATGTTAACCACACTTGCTTACCGCGCTTCCATTCATCATCATTTGATAATGCGACAAAAGCTGCAACAGCCTTGTTGGCCCATGCGGGGTCACGGCAACACAAGCTATTTACGCCTTCAATCCGTTGTTCGAAATCCGTGCACGGACGACGTTTGGCGTGGAATAACTTAGTTACAAATGGCGGGCTAGTTTTTTCTCGGCGGCATGCTGTTAGGTACTGAAAGCAGTAGGGTAAAGTGCTTATTTTCACCATACTAAGCAAGGTGCCTCACTAATTCATTAATTTCTCGCCCTACAATCAATGGAATGCGTAAAAATTGACATCAACAGCTTTGCTTCGTTGTTAAGAACCAAAATGCGCTGAAAACAGTAAAATTCTCGTGTTTGAACGCAACGAAAGTGGCTTTTTGTGACGAAATTGAAAGCTTATACTTCTCTACACAACATACCCCAAAATTTGCGTTCTTTTTTCTCAAGGTTTATTTGACACGGCTCAATGCGTTAGCACAACTGAGCCGTGGATCTTTTAAGGCTTTGCATGAAATGAAAACAAGAGAGTTCAATGAATGTCTGTCTGCCAGAACTTGTTGACGCAATTTGCTACTGCGTGTTGAGATCCTTTTCCTTGGCGATGAAACACTAGTTGTCTTATCCGTCGCAGCTTGGGGTCATTCAATCTGCCTTCTCTCGCGTTATCATTCACGTCCATGCCATCATCGGTACTACTTTCTTGCTGTTCACGGTCAGAGGTTCGTATTTGTTTCTTGTTCTTACGGGTCGCTGTTGTAAATCCGTTTTTGCTTGTTAGAGTGGGCTGTAGTAGATGAGTTTTAATTCATTGCTTCGGCGCTTGTTTTTCCGTAATGGGGTGTCTGGTTACAGAATTGGCATGTTGAGGTCTGCCCTGGATATGTGATCAGCATTGTTTGCTTATAGGTTACGCCATTTTTCGGTGGTTTGCTTTCGAGAGTCATGTAAGAAGGTATTGCTTTAGTCACGTGCAGCATCACAATACGAACGCCGTTGGGAGCACCGGTGAAAAAATTTCTCCGTGTGTCATTCGTAATAGATTCCACTTCTCCGTATTGCGAGAATAATGCGTTTGATGTAATCTTCTTTAGTGCGCGGTGACAGATCATGAATACAAACGTCCACCATGGTATTTTCCATACCAGGGATCTTGATTCTGGTGTTATTAAATTCGACCTCATGTTGCATGTTGTTTTTGCAATAAAATTTTCTGCCTGTGCTATACTTCTAAACGTAATCAAAACAAAGTTTTTGACGTGGTGTAGCTGAATGTACGTAACGTCTAACACGAATTTTGTTAAAGTCGATCGAAATTGTGTTATCCCGCAGCACGGGCACTTTTCTTTCCATCGGCAGACTCATTTCACTGCGCAACCGGGGGCAATGATGCAAATACTGTTTGTGTACTGGATATAGAACAAAGCGCTGGCTTGTTTCGCTGGTGCCTATGGCGTAACGATTTTTTTCTTCTGCTTTGTGCGAGGTTGCGTTCTTCATTCAACTCTTTTACTTATTAAATATTATGTCCAATTTAATACTCATAACCGGTCTTACGTCACCCTTATTGTGTTGAAGGAGGCGCATGGTAAGTTACGAGTAAAAAATAAAACAAAAGTAAATTCCATTTTCACGATGTTCTGACAAACCTTGAGAATTTTGTTTTATCCTCTTTTAATAATTGAAATTCCATTTGGACAAATTTCGCGCCAACTCGAACCAATGTTGGTAGCATCCTCTCAGATTTTAATAAAACTTTCTGTACATGAGGAATATATAGCCTAAAAATGAAAAATGCTACAGAAAAATGTTGTAGAAGTGATTTTCACAAATTAGTCAAATTTTTTAATAAAAATGTTGAAAAAATTCTTCATCGACTCCTACACTGAAAAAAATCGATTTTTAAAATTTAAAGTCGATTTACAAAAAAACCCCATCTTTGATTTAGATGAAATTTTGTTCTAAGATAGGTAATCCCTAATCCTTACCAAAAATTCAAGTTGGACACTTTCAAGAAAAAAAGGTATTTGAAAAAAAAATTTTCAGTGCATTTTTATCGAAAACTAAACCATTGAAAGTCATTATCATCTCAGAATCCAATTTCCCAACTGCTAGTTGTCTGATACATGCAAAAAGTATCAGTAACGAATTTGGTATAGAATCTCGGACTGGACTGGAAAGAGGCCCAAGGGATTCTTTTAACGGAGATGTGGTACTAGTACACTTAGCGCACCACCAGACAACATGTTTAATATCACGATAACCACCACCATAAGCACAGAGTCTGCTCTCCACGACTCCAATACGCCGGAGATAGGTATTCTACGTATATTGATTGTACATGACCCGAGATATCACCCGAATTAAGTCATGCCCCTCAGCCATTCTCTTGGACCAAGGTTTGTTGATACCTTTGGGATTCCTGAACTTCCATCGCTCCACGAAATTTGCCAATTTTCGAGCGTCCTCTGAGAAGAAATATTTAAAAACTCGTTGAAGCTACGAGATCTTTCATAAATATCACCTTCTAATGCCTAAATGTCCACCATCTCATTATCATTCTAATCCAAGTGCCCGCCTTCTCATTGCCCGGAATGAAGTACTGCGAAAGAACTCAAACTAAGGTAATATGCTATGATTTTTCAGATAATGCTCCATGCTCCATCGAACGGAGAGCCTCCCGTAACTGTAACGATGTGGGCATGGTCGTTGATTGGTAAATATAAAAGCATGTTTTGTGGGGGAGAATGTTGGCAGCACAGCCTCTTTTATGTTTTCACTCATCACTACTGTTATAATTAGTATCAAAGCGATACATACACGAAAAAAATCAGTTCATCATAAATTCATGGAAAAAAGTTCACGTTTTCGTGAACTAAAGGATGTACGAAAACCGTGACCAGGTTCCTGAAATTATGAATAATGAACCTCGTATTCATGAAACTATTTATGTTTCCAGAAAACTAGTTCGCGTCGAATATATACATGTTTGGTAGGGTTACTGTGGTTGCTACCTGGGCATGTTTAGTTTTTGTTACGTTCCTTGTTCACAATATGGGAATACACAGACGACAGTTAAACGATGTTCATTATTGCAGAAGCTTATTCGCGATTTTTGTGATTTCTCATCAAGTCACCGTGATATTTTATTTATGAGTTTGCTATCGGATGTTTCTGCCAGAGTAGCGTGATTTATGTTCGTGATTGCAGGATCTTTGTCACGATTTTCGTAATTTCTATTTCGTGGTATTTTAGTCATGAGTAGAATTATTCATGCTCATGATTTCAGGATACTAGTCACGTTTTTTGTGTGAGTAATGTGATTTATATTTATGATTTCAGGATCTTTGTCACGATTTTCATAAGTTCTATTCACTATATCGTAATATTTTAGTCACGAGTAGTCATTTATGCTCATGAATTCAGGATCTTAGTCACGATTTTTGATATTTTAATTACGAGTAATGTGTTTTATATTCGTGATTTCGGGATCTCAGTTACAATTTTCGTAATTTTTGTTAACGTTATTTTGATATTTTAGTCACGAGTAGAGTGATTTATGTTCGTGATTTCAGGATCTTAGTCACGATATTTGATGTTTTTGTCACGAATAGTATGATTTATTTTCTTGATTTTTCGTAATCTATTTGCGCGTTATCATATTTTATTCTAGAGTTTATTTTCGAATTTGACACGTGGAGTGATGTGAATGATGTTCATGACAGAAGCAGTTTTATTATGATATTCGTAATTTGTATTCGCCTTATCGCGATCTGTTATTTTTTGGTTATTATCAATATAAACAGGAACATAAATGTGCGACTAATACGCGAGATCTTGTTCCATGCACTATATCACGAATACGACTTGTGACGCTATAATGTATTTTTGGTGCTCAGCGCAGTTTTCTTTTTCTGTCGAGACATCACACTGAACCTTATCAAATGAATAACGTCGAATCACAAATGAATAACGAATCAAATGAATAACGTCTAATAACGTCTATGTCCTAATAGTTTTCTTATGTCTACTACTCGTGCCTCTAGCTGGTCGTTAGCAGCTGCACGTATATGACATTTCATGGAATAGTGCATGGAACAAAAATTATTCTACCAATAATACTCTAGATTTTGTGAAATAATTCCCGCAAAACTTTCATGACCATGTTGAATAAAGTTGAAAATGATTAGGGATATCTTCTAAATATCACAAGCACGCAAGATAGATCCTAGGTGAAGTACTAGGAATCATGAATTAGTTCACGAACTCATGAGCCAGTACGCGAATGCATGAAAAATATTTTATGATTTCGCAACTATTTCACGAGCACGAATGGTAAATCGTGGATATTATACTAGGAATCTTGAACCAGTTCACGAATGCGTGATTAATATTTCATGATTTCGTGAAACACTTCGCGAGCGCGAATGGTAAATCGTGACTAGTGTACTAAGGATCATGAACCAGTTCACGAATACATTAATAATATTTGATAATTTTGTGAACTATTTCTCGAGCACGGATATTGGATCGTGACTAATATATTAAGAATCATGAATTAGTTCACGTGGATTGTATGGATTCATGAATAAAATTCCGAGTTTCGTGAAATAGTTCACGAGAAAGTATCCAGACTGTTTTGATTTTGTGAACGAAGGTTCCTAAATCTATGAATAACATCATAAGTCAACCTTTGTTTGTTATGAACAATGTTCTTAAAGTTGTGTACTAGTTCACGTACAGAAAATCGATTTGGTAATGACATGGCGGAAAACATGACTTAAGTTCGCAAAACAAAAACAAATATTTCTACTAATAAGAGCGTTACGCGGGCGTAACTGAAGGGAAATTGAACAAAATTATAAAAGCCATGATTTTTGTTCATGGTTCTGTTTTCGTTTCGTAAAAGCGTGGTTATTCCAGAATTCATGGCACTTTGTTCACGATTTTGGGAACAATTTTTTTGCGTTCAGCTGTCATCATATGACGAACGTTACGTGTATTCCAATCACAGGATGAATCGAATACACAACGTATGCCCTAGCCACTAGACGAAACATTGTTTCTCTGATGATCCGTCCGTTAATCCGTTGACGGGCTGGTGCCAATAATCGCGTTTTTCAGCTTTCATCAAGTTTTTCATTTGCGTTTGTAGCGTCGCGTATATTGGGAAAAATCCGGGCGATCCGACGTTCTAAAATCCCTTTCGCGTACAATTCTAAGCAATCTGCC
Organism: Topomyia yanbarensis; assembly: GCF_030247195.1. Taxonomy (NCBI): domain Eukaryota; kingdom Metazoa; phylum Arthropoda; class Insecta; order Diptera; family Culicidae; genus Topomyia; species Topomyia yanbarensis. The sequence goes on along the minus strand of NC_080672.1, from coordinate 312,059,359 downwards.
TACCACGAAGAAAGAGATTGTTCACGGTTGTTCGCGTCGGGTACTCGTTTAGTCTGACCTTCAATCGTAGAGCAAATACATTGTATACAACCTGGGGGAAAAAATAGGAACTGAAATTTAGGGACACGGGGTTTTTGATGTCTCATGTGGCAATTCCTGCTAGTTTCTAAGATTACGGAGACCAGAAACCACTTACTTCGGTTTTGTAACAGCACCATTCAAGGGACACTTTCAGACCTTTAGGAGAGAAAACTGATTTTCCTCTTTCGGAAATTTATAGGCACATTAGAAGTTAAAAATGAAATGAAAGATGCCTTTTCTTTTAATTCCACCAGGTATACCTGGTGAAAATAAACGGAAAAAGCATCTCTTCTTTTATTTTTGTTTTTTCAGCATTCCACCAAAACGCTCAAAGAAAAACTATTTACATTAGAAAATGTTCCCACAATGGGATGATCAGACTCTCGCTCATTAGTGTACAAGGAAACGTTGAAATGAGTCGTTGTCGGTGGCATAGCACTCTTTTGCATTGCTTATCGGAGCGTTCTTTAAAAGAATGTTTCATTTTGTCCCCACATAATTTATATGTGGGATATGTCGAGAGATCATGCGAACTCTCCACAGTAGCAAAACTTTTCATGATTCTCTCCGTGTCTTGCTTCTACAATAAGTCGCTGTAGGCTCAATCGTTCGCAACGACAGCACTTCATGCCTCGGGCACAAAAAGGCGAACAGGTAGACTAGCCCCGTCCAAAAAATGAAAGTTTGGAAGAGCAGATTCGACGAAAGATGCGAAATGAGGCTGATGGAAAATAAGTTGCTTTATAAGTGTCATATAGTCCATGATTTTTCCCGAACGTAATTGCTTGCGAACCAGAATATTCACTGGCTGAATCAAAGGGTTCTTGAAGGAGCGAATCTCATACTTCGTATTTAAGGTCCCTGTTGGAGACTACACCATCAATCTCTACTTCCTGGACGGGTACATAGATAAGATACTTCTTCGTACATCGCCAAGTGGTATTTAGTTAACTCATATATCGATGATTAGCTTATCTTTGCCCTCATTCAAATTCGTTATGAATATATACCAAATTCGTTACTGATACAGTTGGGAAACTGGATTCTGAGATGATTATGATTTTCATTGGTTTAGTTTTCGATAAAAATACACTGAAAAAAGTTCAGTTTGGCAAGGAAAAGTTTTTTTTCCTTAAAACATAATTAACTATCTTGGAACAAAATTTCATCCAAATCAAAGATGGGTTTTTTTTGTAAATCGACTTAAAATTTTTAAAATCGATTTTTTTCAGTGTAGGAGTCGATGAAGAATTTTTTGAATATTTTTATTCAAAAATTTAACTAATTTTGCGAAAATAACTTCTACAATATTTTTTGCAGAATTTGTCATTTTGAAACTATAGCCATTTGAAAAAACGTGTTTAATCCACCTAACAGTGTGATGAGACATTTCTTATAACTCTTATCACTCTTCGGATATTATATCGTTTGAGAACATTTAGAACTTGATGCTTCGCGATGTTTTTGATTACACATACTACATGGGATAGTGGCAGAACTCAGAGAATCGCTCAAATCAGCATAGGACAACATCAGTGCTAGAAATCTCAAACCAAATCAATGGGAAAGTGAAAAAATGGCCCATAAAATAGACATACCAACGAATTATTGTTAATGCTCTGTTAATAAAATATCTATATTGTGGTGGGAAAACTGAATTTTCCTAAAGAGGTTATATATTGTACTGAGCCAAATAAATCGAATTTTTTTTGTTGAATCGATTTGAAGTTTATACTTTACTCAAATTTCCAACGCGACTGAGAACTAAGAAATCAACGCTTTTTCTTGAAAAGGGCGATACTAGCAGTGATACCATTCAAAGAAGATCAACAGTGAATATTTCCAGACTTGGTTTTATTTCCTATTTAAGAACTATTATGTTTTTTACATCCTAGATTGCATGATTCAGTGATCGAAACCCAAAACTTCTTAAAGTATTAGAAATTATTAAATTAAAATTTGTTTTTGCTATTGAAATTGACAAAACGATAGTATCGCCCCTTTGGCGATTGTTTACTTTTTCGGTCTCACCTATCAGCATTGAAGTATCGCGGGCGAAACTTTAAATAAACAAACAAAAATACAGTTTCGCCCGTTGTATTTTTTGCTGTAGTTTAAGAAAGCAATATCGTAGAATCAAAATTTTTAGGTTAATTTGTTGCGTTTCAAAGCCCTAATTGGCATGTATGAAAAAAGCCCTATGTTTACATTTGTAAGTATCGCCCTTTTCACAAAAAAGAGTTGAAATGAAATCGCAGCTCCTGATATCACGCTATCTCTGAAGTGCATGCGTGCATAGTTTCAAATTTTACTTCGACATCGACTTTTTCTAAAGGTGACTTCCCAGTAGTATCCTTGATTTGAATTATTATCGCTAATCCTAATGCCAAAGAACAAATAAAAACCTCACGAAAACGAACCGTTTGGGAAAATCATCATCATTACTGGAATTTTCATTTTCACGAAACTTTTCGATAACCTTCCGTCACTTGCGTTAATGCACTGGATGCACAGTGCTCTGAAAATCTAGCGAAATCGTTTTAGGGCACCAGCGGGTCTGTAAAGAATACTAAAAATTAATTTCTATTCCATAATTTTCAGTTCAGCAATTCGAGAGATCGTGCTCACCGCAAGCCATGAAAAATAGACTACGTTGTGAAGCGATGGTCACTATATATTAAAAAATACGTTAAATAAAAAATTGAGCTATTAAAAAATTTCAAATAGTTTATAATTTTCACAAACTTATTAGGAAAAATTGTGTAATAAACTTTCGTAATATTGTGGACAAAAAAAGCTGAACATTTAAGTATTTTCTCTATCTGCAACATATAAACCCTTAAGTATACCAATTAATTGGTATACGAATTGGAAAAGGTTCGCCAAATTTTAAAAGAAGTCTATAAAATAACCCCTTGAAAACTACCTAAAAATTGTTGTAGTTCGATGCAATGAAAAAATCTCCAAAAATGAATTGTACCTATTAATGTGAAAACAGCGAATAATACATACAATAAAGACCCATTTTTATCAATCTCATGGTGTATTTTGGGCTGACAAAATGGGGACATTGACTAAATCGGGCATTTTTTTCTTTATAATAAACTGAAGCTGTTAAAATATTCTTCTCGTCCCTTGATGTAGTCTGATAACTATTTCTGATTATGATGAACTTTTTATTTTCGCATATTTCGCATATCTTCATGATAAGGAAAACATGCTCAAGAAAGGATTTACTCCAATTCAGTCTTGTTCGTCTGCTAAAGCCCATCAAACATATGTTCATATTTGGCTGATAAAATCGGGGTTTCAATGTGTTATAATAGATATTCAGCATTCGAAGAAGTTTCTTGTGAACGAGTGTAGAACGACTTTGTTTCTACTTACTTGAAGTCAGCGGCGTAGCCAGGGATTCAGTTTGGTGGGGGTTTGGTGAAAATCGATCATACTGTCCAAACGGCATAATTCCGAAACCGTAATTTTTGAAGTTTTAAAATTATGCGGAATTAATTTTTCAGAAAATAGTAACAGAGTTCGTGTCTTTAGCGAATTTGTTGAGACTTTATTGTAGTCATGAATATTAACCTGAGAAAATTCACCATACATACTTCTTGGACGATATACCGTCAAAATTATTTTATCAAATGATGCACTGTTTAACGTTTGTGAAACTCATCGAATATACTAAACCTTCGAAATACGCGGGTTAAAAATGATGTTATCTTGACCTTAAATTACTGTTTTTAAACATTTGACCTATACATACAATTGGTCATACAACAAAAATCAAATGCTCATCAAAATCGATCAGAACCTGCTAGAATCGAATGGAAATCGTCATTTTTCATAAATTTCTCTCTACATTCGCAAAGTGTTATCCTCGTTATTAATCATAATACGTTTTCGTCTCAACTCGACGCATTCCCAAAATAAAAACCTGTTTTAATCCACCTAGTGGTGCAATTGTGCTTGTCTCATTTGTCCAGACTACGATTCCATGGCTGGTTATGTTCAATACAATGGTGGAAATGAATATTACATGTTCAGTACGATTTGCACATACATACAATGGATCTTGAGATACTATGTGATACTGAAACATCGCTTGAAACCAGCGGCGGTTCATGGAGAAAGATCCGGGAGGTCCAGGTCCTGCCGAAAATTTTCAACTTGTTAAGAAATTTTAAACTAGTTTTAATTTTAAAGTAGCAACCCCTCACTGCATACTCCCTCCGGGCCGGTATAATTGACGATTTTTGGAGTGATTGCATAACCTTTCTATATGAGAAAGGCAAAAATGTACCAAAGTCCAAAGAAGTCAATTTTTGTCAAACATCTCAATGTTTCATGCATTTGGCATCAAAAATACAAATTTGATTTTGAAAATTTTTCATTTCAGTTTATATGGGAATTTGCTGTGTGATTGCACTCTTCAACTCGTAACTCCGGAACCGGAAGTCCAATCAATAAACAAATTCAATAGCAGCCGATGGGAAGGTTGTACCTTTCATTTGAGACTAACTTTGTGCAAATCGGTTCAGCCATCTCTGAGAAACAGAGGTCACATTTTTTCCACATACACACATACGCACACACATACATACACACACAGACATTTTCCGATCTCGACGAACTCAGTCGATTGGCATATGACACACGGCTCTCCGGGTCGGGATTAGATTGACGAATTTTAGAGTGAATGAGAAAGGCAAAAACATTTTTAGCAAATGTTGAAAGTTATGCATTTTTTGGTGAGCAGTTCTATGTTTCATAGACATTAAATCAATTTTAACTTCGCTCCCTATTAAATAAAGACCCTTATTACAGTACATTTCTACAAAAACGAGCTCAATTTGAAAATAAATCTGAGGATAATGATTGATTACAGAATTCTGGAATTTTCTATTGGAATGTTTTCAGGCAGGAATTTGATATTGATGCTATTAGACAACTGTGAAATCAAGACCAATAGATCAGTTACATATCAGGACCCCATTCCGACAATTTATCAAAAGTCCTGATGATGTTTACAACAACAGGTTATCAATCTACGGATCAGATAATTGTTATTGTAATATTGAATTAAATCAGCCTGCATCAATAAATTTTCAACTTAAATCCAATTTTTTTCTTTGGGTGTGGTGGGAGGGAGGAGGGGGGGTTGTATGGTGTTAAACCCCAAAACCTTCTCTTGACTACGCCGTTGCTTGGAGTTATTTATTTCGCTTTTCATTTTCCGATATGTTTCAGATCGATCCGATGGTTATAAGTTAGAAAAATTGCAGTCAGAAGGTTCGTACAAATGAACATTTTTGTACTGATAAGTTATCAATTTCCTTCCAGACAACTTGGAAGTGTTCGGTGATTATTTCTAGTTGTTGTAGATAGTAAAATGAAATGCAAAATTCGTTTTATCGAAATAATGTTTAGCTTATTTCAATGGATTATTACTATATTGAACAATACATAGGCGACAAAGAGTAATCAACAAACAACAAGCCATAACTTTTAAAGTATTCAAAATAGATATTTAAAGTCTTTAGTAAAGTTATTCGCAAAAGTAAGAGCTACAAATTTGCTGAAGACTTTTCGATATAATCACTTCCAAGAAAATTTGTGAAAATATCTCACTCATAGGGGGATTAATCAGCAAAAGCATAATACCAAAAGAAAGGGCATATTGCCTCTATTAAATTCTCCGAAGATACTATTGATCTAAAATAAGCCGTTTTGGCGTTAATAATAGATTACATGTTTTTGGTCATATTTCTGGCAATGGGAAATGATAAAAATCTTGCGTCCGCATTTAATGTTAAATATCTCTTTTGATAATAGTCCGATTTCAACAATCTATAGCTTGTTCGAAAGGTATTCGTTAAAGCTGTCTAGAAACATATAAATTGTTAATCTATTATGTCAATTTCGGCAGATAATTTAAAAAAACTGCAAAAAACGCCATTTTTACGCATTCAAACATTCATATCTTGGAAACTAAACATCAGAATCAAAAACAAATTAATAGCGTTCATACTGTTTTTTAGTTCTTTCATTTAAAATTGGTTTGGATAAGATCGGTTCAGCCATTGCTGAGAAACACGAATGAGAATTTGTCCGTTACATACACACACACACACACAGACACACACACACACACAGACATTGTCCCAAATCATCGAGCTGAGTCGATTGGTATATAAGACTCGGCCCTCCGGGCCTCGGAAAAAATCTTGAAAGTTTGAGCGAATTCTATACATTTCTTTTATAAGAAATGTAAAAATGATAAAAAAGTTTGACCATTTTCAAAAGATAGGCTAGATCATTCTTGGAAAAGCAAAGTATACAAAGTGGCTTTTTGTGACAAAGTTCTCATGTACAGAAAGTTTAATTGAAATCTGAGAAGGTGCTGCCAACTCTGAATACGATTTAGCGCGAAATTCGTCCTAGTTAGGGCTAATTGAGGGACAACACCAATTTTCACCAAACTGTTTTGTAATCGTTACCAAACCAAACAGCATGATTTCATGCAGAGTGGAGGAATTATTTGATTTTTACTTGTATTCGTATTAGTGTAAATTATTGTTTGCAATAGCTCAGCGACGATAGTGTACTAATTCTGCATGTTGATTGTTTGCTACCAGGATCCATGCTCTGTAAGAACATAGAAACGAATCGGAATTTTAAACGCACTGTAAATGTTAGGAGATGGATTTTTTTTGCTGCCAGAGCTCATATATCCGGAATATCTCAGAACGAACCGACCAACGCTTGATTGAGTTGCATCGTACCTCGTTGCCCTAAAAAGAAGCGGTTTAAAGTGGAAGGGGGCGAAATGATGGTGTGCCTCATTAGAGTTCACCGAGTGTTGGAACCCGGAGATGCAAATGGGGTCATAAGTCGAGTGGTTCGACTGGTATGAACATTTCTCCCGGAACCGTGATGTAATCAGTCAAGTTCTCTGCATTCGCCTGCGATTGATGGCAGGGAAATGTTTGTCCGTGTTTTGCAGTGTAGGTCCGTTTGTGTGGAGCGAGCAGCTGGAAATTTTTCTTTGCTCTTCGGATCATGACGGACCGATGCCCAGACCAGTCAGTGGAGGATCAAGTGGTGATATTTGAGGCGGTACTCTCCGGAACAATCGGAATTGCGTGAGATAAGCAGGTTACTACTCAAACAAGTTGATTGCGATTTGAAGTATGGTGCTGCAATTAGTTCATCAAATACAGTATGACCGCCTATTTGAAGCGATGAATTCCTCCAATTAATGTTGCAGATGAAATCATCGCGTAAGCAAACAGTGTTGAACTGAAAATAATTGGGAATAATCAGCGTTAAATATATTTTTTTGTTTAATACACGCCATTTTCAACTATTCTTAATTAGTGTGGCAAAATGCTTCTGAGTGATCTATTTCAAACCGACAATCCGAACCAGTACCAACCAACCACCACTTCGTTCGAGCACGCAACACCTCCGAGCGGCTAATGACACCAAGGAATGGCACAAAGGTGGGTCTCTCGGATTCGCATTCTTTTACATAATACACACAAATTTCGACTCGGATGCCATCCCCATCCTGAAACAGCTGCCACCAGCGTTGTGCGGTTTCGACTCCTAAAAATATATAGTTTTGAACTTGCCCTGTCAGAGCGCAATGCCACAGGCAGACGGTGATCGTTGCGATACCCTAGAGCACTTCACGTGAAATATTTATAAATTCCGCGCCGGTATTCGGACAGCTTGGCCCGCGGGTACACTGTACGCAGAGAAACACACACACACCGCGCGAGAAAAGGTTTTTCAATGTCACGGGGGTTTTCGTCTGGGAATGCTCTTGACGCCACGCAGAATTCTCCTCAGGTGATTAGAGGCGTTGAATGAGGTGGTCGGTCTATGATGCTGACAGGTCAAAACATTTCAGGTAGCATCATCAACAGTGGTGAACTGTGGGTGTGCAGTTCTTTTGTTGTATCGAAGCAGATAAACCGACTCCTTTTCAGAATTTTGATTCTTTGAAAGTTGTTCAAATATTACGATTCCCCGAATGTGAATTAACATTTCGGATAGTTGCGAGAGGTCAACAAACTGAGGACATCACTGTGAGACTGAGGACGTCACATTGTTGCGGTATCGTTCAAAGAATAATGAATTCAAAGCAAATCGTTTTGCTTCTGAGCTTTTTCTTCTGGATTTTATACAACAGGAAGAATTTGCGCAAAGAGAGAATTAGCACCCATCGTCGTTATAAGCATCCTCAGCATCAGTGCTATCTTCCTCCTTTCCATAACATGTGACATAATTGGGTGATTCTGATGCCACTTGCGTGGAAAGCGTCAGGTATGTTACGATTTTCTTTGAAGTCGGATCATATCATTGTATACACACATGGTTGAGCTGTGTCTAAATTACAGTTATGTAAGTGGTGCGTCGTATACTACCCATGATCGCATATTTGTCCCGTTTTCTATAGGATTTCCTATCTTTATGGGACTGATATGCGATCATGGGCAGTATACTAGATGTATTAGGTTCCATTACGACACCTGTCCTCCGATTCCGCCAATTCTTAGTGTTACTATATAACAATTTGGGGGGGTGTTGAGCGTATCTACTAATACCAAGAAACTTTCTTGGAAAAGCTAAAATTCACGATGGTTGACGCCCAATCTCGATATTAGCAGATTATGTTTCAAGCAGCAAATTCAATTAATTTGTGAATGTACTACATGAATGTACATGTTACTGAATCTTAAATTTTTTATCAGCTTTTTGTATTGAAACCAGTTTGAAGGAACCTTTAAGATACTGTTGAATTTGCTTTAGCAAAAAGCAACCATCAAATACAACGGCATGTTGCGTGCGATATGAAAATTACGTGGCCATAGTTTCACTAGGGAAAAAAATGCCGAACGGCAATACCTGGGACTCAAACCGGCAACTGGCGACTTATTGCACATTAAGCACGCCTCCTTACTTACTGGGCCATATCAACACCCAGTAGTTTAGTCGAAAATGGCATACACAAACTTCACCGTTAACGGAGTGCATATCAAAAAAAAATCTGAATTTTATCGGTGACCTAATTTCAAACATGGCGCTATTCAACAAAACATAATTCCCGAAATGATGGATTATTTCCGCTTTCCATTCAATTGATATTGAAGTTCCTTCGGTTGAAATTAGTTCCGCCATAAATTTTCTTAACATAGATTTTTTTTACTGGAACCTAAAATCATGCTATTTTGTCGAAATCATGTAGTGATATCACGTCAAATCTAAGAAAACAAGCATGTTGAACTTTGCCTCCAAAAGTAGTAACCTTTAGTGATGAAGCTACAAATTGCTTGCAATACTTTGTATTTTTGTAAGCTTTGGAATTGTTTCTGATGTAACTAAATTTTATAATTTTTTTTTTGAGCATTGTTATGTTTTGCAACCCATTCTATGATACTTTCCAAATCAGACTGAGTCATAGTATGCACTTTGGAACATGGGAGTATACTTCTACTATTTTCGTATTTGTTGGCCCATGATTTTCCCTATGTTCGACTACATTTTGTTTGCATCGGTTTTGTTCCGGTAACATCCTGTCCCTGTTAACGGCAACTACTGCTACCACTGACAATGGTTGTATAGATTTCATGTGCGTACTAGAGTTTTAGTCCTTAAGATTGTCGGAAAGCTCGTTTGCTTTGACTGAAGGCTATGCAAGCTCTCTTGATTCCGAAATCGATGTGAACAAAACAATTTGAGTTATGAATTACCCCAACCCCTGGTCTGTATCTACAATTTTCGAGTTAATGAGCAGCGACTGACAAGCCTCAGTTGTTATCGTACGATAAGTGAAAAGGTCCATTGCGGTTTTGTTTGGATTAACTGATAATCTAACATAAAATCACCATTGTTAAACCACACGCATGGATATTTGTGGAAATACAGGTAATCGGTAATAACCATCAACGAAAGCATTTGTCACAAATCCAAGCTCATTAATTTTCCTCGCCAAACTTTCGACAATATGCCATAAAAGTGGTGACAGCATAACACTTTGAGGACATCCGACACTCAATTGCGCAATCCCAATTTAACGATAAGCACATAACATATGTTGGCTGCTACGCATGTATTCAGTTGGTAATATACGAAGGTTCTTAAGTACATAGTGCTGCTACCAAAATGGATTTGAAAGACACATTGTCAAAGGCAACAACAGATAACGTTGTATGGCAGGCTGATATGCATGTTGCATTGCATTTTTGGTGCACGTCCAAGCTAACCTCCAGAACCAAGTGGTCGGTTAAACGTTCCATTGATTTTAAAAGGAAGGAGGCCACACTGACTAAAGTTTTTTGCCTCTTCAAAGGGAACGCGGCCACTTTAAGGAAAGAACGTCGAGGTCCCATTTCGTAGATTTGGGATTACAATATTTGACTATATTTAGGGAGACGGATGAAAGATCAAAGATGATTTGTATCTATCATTATGTTGATACTCGTTTATTCCTAAATCTCCATTTAAAGTGTCATTTAGGAAGATAACCATTCATATTCTATTAAACTTAGTTGTAGCTTTTCACATTGATCTCTAACAGAAACTTGCTTTAAGATGTTAATCATAATGTGCCTTGGTATTTGCCGTTCTGCATATGATTACGAATCGTAAGCTCATCTAGCCTTTACTGAATGAATATCTAATTAATCTGTTGTTGCACGTTTCTCGGCGACACTCGATGGAACATAATTATATGTAAACAAAACACAAAAATCAAATTTTCAGGCGATTAAAAGAACGCGCACAATAACATACAAACGCTCGAGTTTTTCGCGATACTGCAAACCAGCAAACGCGATCATTGACGCATACCGACGTCCATGATCTCGCAATTATATAAACGTCCCCGCGATTAGGTCAACGTGGTAGCACTTGCGAATTGATAAACCCAGTCTCATGTGCCAGTTTACTAATGCCTGCTCTCACGCGATCATGAAACATACTCGTCCGTAAGCTCCTATAATACAGTACTTTTTTAAGGGGAAACTTTGCCACTGCGACCACTATTCAGGTTATCTTTTGTTGCTGCCCCTGTTTACTCTACATGTTAAAAATTGCCCGAGTCCAATGTAGTTGGAAGCGAGTTGTTTATTTGTGTCGCCTCAACCGGGTAGTACATTATTAATGTAGCTGAGGATCCGTTTGGGACAGGTTACAAAATCGACAAATGTCATCAATTTTTTTTCATATGATACTTAGCAGGACAATGTCCCGTAAATAAACCTGTGATTATACGTAAGTCTTTACGTTTTAGATCCATTAGTTTTTTTGGCTCTCGTTGTATCTGGATGTATAAATTTCTTGGCTTGTCGAGCGCCTTCTACGTTACGCCCGTCGTTTAGTAGTTGGTCTCTTGCCAAACCCGAAGATTCTAGTTTAATGGCACAGGTAGATATACCTAGAAATTGTTCTGGTCCAACAAACGTGTTTGATGAACCACGCCTGGCTAATTCGTCGGCCACTTCGTTACTATCGATTCCTTGGTGGCCAGGTACCCAGAATATCATTACTTTATTCCGAGTTGCCAATACAGAACTTATATGCACCAGACAACAAATCTCAAGGCGCCATAGTTGTAGGCCCCAGAAAGATGGGGGAGCTCACTTTCTTCCTTCATCCGAACCGTATACTCAAAGTCCATCAAACATAAAAATGACGACTTCCGCGAACATTCTAAAGCGAACGCGAATATGAAAACGGCTGCATGGTTATGTAAACGAATTTAAATCCGGGAAGCTATAAACACGCTAGCATACGCGACTTTGCGATAAACACGTTAACATAGAAATGCTCGTATCCTTTACGATAATACAAAACTGGCCACGCTTGCGAACATGTAATCGCGATCAATACCTACGCCCGCGATCTCGCAAACATAGAAACTCACTCACTCCCTTCACTTTCCTTCAAGATCTGAACCATGCACTCAAATTCGTGGTTCGCGTGAACATTCAACGCGAATATGTACGCAGTTACATGAGTATTGAAACGAAGTTATATACGAGAAGTTACATGCATGCGACACACATACAAACGCTCGTGTCTTGAACGATAATTTAGCCCTGGTATCAAACTCGAATATGCAATTGCGAAGATTCACGCAAAACTCTGGCAAAGCTAACAGAGTATGTTACCTAAAATACTTCAAAATGTTCTAGAATATTAATCAATCCATTAGGACAAAACATTATTCTTGACCACCTCAAAAATTACGATCGACATGATGTTTCAACTGTTATGTTAATTTTTTGAAACTATAATTTTAATCTTTTCAACGTCTAATTTGGACTGTTACGACAATAAATAATTCTTTTTGAAGACCCTCGTAAATGAATCGTAAGCAAAAGTAAAAGCTCGGTATGGCATCCCGTTGCGGAACTTGACCTTCTGTTTCGACAGACTTTGTAACCCTTAGTGTAATGGAGAAATAGAGGGCTATTTTTATGATTTTTCCTTCCGGACTAGGATAGGAACATACGACAAGTGGCTTATGAGATTAGTGCTTTACCCTCGGAACCCCTCGATTTTCCGCAGGTGAACCAAGAAACTTTATGAATGTTATTCGTAAAACCAACGGTTGACTCGTGATTTCGTTCATAAACTTGGGTGCATTTTTCAGAGTCCGTGTTTACGACGTAAGCTGATTCATGATTTATTACATCTTGCTCATGATCTGTTTTTCGTAGTTGTGAACAAAATCAAAATAGTCTTGATATTTTCCTGTAGACTATACTACGAAACTCGGGATTCATGCCTGTTCATGGATTCGTGAACTGGTTTATGATTCCTAGTACATGATTCACATGAAATTTTCACGTGACCTATTTCATAGTCATAGCTGGACATAGCTGCTAGCGTCCATAAATAGGTACGAGCAGCAGATATAAGAAAACTAGTGGCGCCTGGTGATGGTGTGGTAAGCGTGACCGCCACTCATCCCAGTGGGTCTGGGTTCAATCCCAGTCAAGGTCGTTGGGATTTTGTGAGGTGAAAAATTTGTGGTCACGTCTTCATTCGGAATCCGGAATCAGTAGCGTCTGACTCAAATGGCACGATTCTTGATTCCGAAGCCGTTAGTCTCGGTCCATGTGTTGAAAGGCCGATATCTAGGATCCAGAAGGTGGTGTCACCTCTTTGGCGCACTCAGCACGGACATGAACCGACGGAAAATAGGCTAAACAAAACTAAGGTCCTAATAGCTCGAACATCGTTATTCGATTGATAACGTTCAGTGTGGTTCGACAGAAAACGAAAACTGCGGTAGGTACCAAAAATACATTATAGAACCAGAAATCGGGTCCGTGATATAGTTCCCTCTCGCAGGTTGGTGGGATTGACGGTATTGTAAACATCATCAAGCCACAATAGATTCAATAGAGTTATCTAAATATAAGGACCTTCGCTCTTTTTAGTTTTTATTTGCACCAAGTTCTACTCCTAGAGGTTAATTAGTTCTCATGTTAATTATCCACCAAACATTATGACTACTGTGGATTTGATTTATATAAGAAGCCCGCTTCAAGATGTTGATTACAATACGCCTCGATAGTGGCGTGTCGAGGAGGCCGGGAGGGCTGATATGAGCCTTTTATCTGTTCTGTACCTTTCCTCTATTTACCAGCTCATAACCGATTGTTGGTAACAAATAGATAATTGAGAAAGGATGTGCTACGTGTGGTGATTGGCTATTCAAGTATTAGTAGTGTTTGAAGTACTAATGTATGTCTCATGTGATGATCATAACTTCAGCTGTATCTTGTACCTATCTAATCTATTACGTCTCTCATATATTGTCTTTTATTTCTTCTTTTCGAGTCCTATACTGCCATTCTACACCCGTCTTCAGCTGGGTCAACAAAGATGGTGATAGTGAACGTCTTAACACTCACACATTCTCAAACGCGGTCTCAGCGGGAACCTACAAAAATGCCATCGTGCACGCGATTACGACTCGGTCACGTCCGAAAGTCTATCCTTGATCCTAGAAGCCTAGGTCCATGCCTTCAGCTGGACCAATTAAGAAAATACGCCCATACCTATTAGACAACACGTCTCATGGCGACATGACCGGGAACCCTATCGATATAAACGATCCCACTCTCTGCCAGAATTCTAACCGCGCACTGAAAATTTAATATCAGACTCACGGTTCGCGAGACCATTCAAGAACACACGTTACAAAATCACGTCAGCGCACAAACGTTAGAGCCCCTCGCGATTTTCCAAGTAACCTACGAACTCGCAAACATGATTACACCCCGGTGATAAGGTGAAAATCTCAGCACTCATAAACTTACCAACACGATCTCAAGCGTCAACCTACAAACTCCCGCGCTCGCGCCATCATGAATCGGGATCGTCCGGAAGTCTCTATCCTCGGTACAAACAATCTAGGTCCTTGTTAATTAATAAAAAAAAATTGAAAAATAACTCCCATATCCACTAGACAAAACGTTCCTTGGCGACATGACCGGAAACTCTAGTGATATGGGGTAACTCCCTCTCTCTCTGTCAGAATGTGATCCGTACACCGAAAACTAAAGATCAGAATGACGGTCCGCGAATATATGAAGCGCCGCAGGGTTTCAAAATCGAATTTATACACGCGAAGTCGCATACACGCGACAAGCACGTCAACATACGAACGCTTAAATCCTTCGCGATCATCTACGCACACCTATGCCCGAGATCGCGTAAACTTGATAACACTCCGGCAATTGTGTGAACGTTTTAGTACTTACGACGTTACAAACGCGGTCTCAAACGCGAACCTGCAAACGCGCGCGATCATGAATCGGTCACGTCCGGAAATCTTTAGCCTTCATTCTAGCAATTTAGGTCCATACATTCAGTTGGACCAATCAAAAAAATAAAGCTCATATCCACTAGACCACGCGTTCTACGGCGACATGAATGGGAATTCTAATGATATGTAAGCACCCACTTTCTTCTGGAATCTGAACCGTACACCAAAAATCAAAAATTAAGTATCAGATGCACGGTCCGCGCGCGATCATTCTAGAACACACGCGAATATGCGAAAGGCACACGGTTATAAAATAGAATTTATACACGTGAAGTTCATACACGTTAGCACACGCGACATACAAACGCGCACGCGACATACAAACGCACACGCGATCGAGCACGTTAACGTACAAATGTTCGAGCCCTTCGCGATGATACACGCGATCGCGAGTCCCTACGCCCGCACATACCTGAACCGTACAATGAATATCACATTCAGAATCACGGCCCGCTACAATTGGCCTAATGCAGTGTTTTTTGGGCGACATTGCCTGTCTCGTCTGCAAATTGTAGTATGTGATTCTGACGGGGAGCCCTTCCGAGAACCTAGCTCTACAGCTCCAATAGGACAACTCTCGAAAAAAAAAGAAATCGGATCCGTGATATAGTTCACAGAACAAGATGCCGCGAATCAGTTTCGCTTTTATGATGCAGTTCATTTTGTCACGTTACTCCTGATAGTAACCAAAATGTCATGAAGATCTTGCAATCATAAACATAAATCACACAACTCGTGACAAAAACATCAAAAATCTTGGCTAAGGTCCTGAAATCATGAACAAAAATCACTCTATTCGTGACTAAAATATTAAGATAATGTGAAAAGGAATTACGAAAATCGTTAATTCATAAACTTAAAACACATTACTTGAATCCTGAAACCATGAACATGAATCACGGTACTTTGCCAGAAAAATCCGATGGTAAACTCATGAATAAAATATCACGGTAACGTGATGAGAAATTCCAAAAATCACGACTAAGCTTCCGAAATTACGAACATCATTTAGCTGTCGACAGTTGTATTTTAAACAAACCAGTGTAACCCCAAATTATGAACAAGAATCATAACAAAAACTAAACATGTCGGGGTAACAACCACAGTAACCCAACAAAACATATATATTCGGGGTGAACTAGTTTTTGGCAAAACAAATAGTTTGAGTTTGTGAGAAAACTAACGACTGTTGGTGGAGTTCTTTTTAGGGGTTATGTTCGGCTTCCAGTCTTTGAAATATATAACAAAGGGAATAATTACTTTTCATCCTGGATGAAAAGTAAATATTCCGTTTGTTAAATATTTCAAACCAATAGTTTTAGGTATACGAAATTTATTATTCATAATTTCATGAACCTGATGACGATTTCTGTAAATCGTTATTTTTTCGTGAATTTTTGAGCAGACTTTTTTTCCGTGCGAAGCTTGATGTCCCGTCCTGAAGTTTGTATGACATCCCAGTACGTTTTTTGTCGAAGCTTGATATATTTTCACTCCCGAAGGAATACTGAACCCATCTAATATTTATTTTACGTTAAACAGATATAGACTACATGGAATTATTTTACCATGTTTACTTATGTGCTGTTCATTATTTCTACGCTTTAAAGATAATTTCAATTTATTCGTGGACTACTGTGTCCACGAATAAATTGAAATTATCTTTTTTATCGTCATTTTTTTATTATTTTGGTTATATTGGCGCATCATTCGACTGACCGGGCCGGCTCAGGGCCTAAATTTTGGTTGCGTTTGTACGCGTTAGGAAATAATGTCGTTAATTACATAAATCATTGAAAATTGCGGCGTTCTTTGAGTGTTTGTTTACTAATGAGCATTCGAGTGACAAGAAAAAAATGACCCCTATCGGCCCACACCTGAGTCGATTCCTAGTTCCACCAGGAGTACCTGCTCCAAATTTGAAGCAAATCGAACAAGTCTAGCTACCGGACCAACGTGCCTGAAGTTTGTATGGGATTTTTCGACAATTTGCATGGAGAAAAGTTCGCATTTTCACCGCTAGGTGGCACTGTGTGCATCGTATTATGACTATAATTGAAAATAAGAAAGATAATTTAATTGTCTTCAACTTTGTCGAAGACTGCTAGTCAATCCGGATTTGTTTAAAGAAGTTATTAAACTTTTAACGAAGTGATCTGATCTGAGTCTGAGTCAGTTTTGCATGGGGCCTAGCAGTGCATTGTTGTGTACCAGTACTCGATTCTCCCGAACTAAACATTTTTGTGAAATAATGGTTAGGTTTAGCTCGATAGCATGTTAAGAAGAATGATAGTAAATGATACGAGTCATGTTTTGGTTAGAACATTTTAGTTCCACGTGTTACCGCATAGAGGGCGCCAACTCTAACTTTTCAACGAAGAGAGATAGAGATTAGGTGTCTTCTACAAAGTTGTAGATGAGACATTTTCCAGTAATTCTTCCAAACATTCCGATATTCTATCTCTTTGTTGTGTAAAGTTAGTGTGAGCGCCCTCTATACGGTCACAGGTGGAACTATTTTTTTAACCAAAATATAACTCATACCATGTACTACAATTCTTCTAAACATACTATTCAGCTAAATCTAACCATTATTTAACAAAAATGTATAGTTTGTGGGAATCGAGTACTGATACACAACAATGCACTGCTAGGCCCCACGCAAAACTGACTCAGACATCACTTCGTTAAAAGTTTAATGACTTCTTTCAATAAAACCGGATTGACTAGCAGTCTTCCACAAAGTTATAGACAATTAAATTATTATTCTTATTTTCACTTATAGTCATAATTCGATGCATACAGTGGCACCTAGCGGCGAAAATGCGAGATAGTGAATTTTCTCCATGCAAATTGTCGAAAAATCCCATACAAACTTCAGGCACGTTGGTCCGGTAGCTAGACTTGTCCGATTTGCTTCAAAATTGGTACAAGTATTCCTGGTAGGACTAGGAATCGACTCAGGGGTGGGCCGATTGAGTTTTCAAAAATTCATTATTTTTCTGGGCAGTCTAATGAGCATGCAGCGTACCTCATAAGATGAAGAAGGGAATGCAGATCAATAGAGTTCACGAAGTGCATATGAAAGAAATTATTTTTCGATCGCTTCAATGCGTTCTTCATGCAGGATTGTGTATGGACCTTTTTTAATTTTGATTATAGAGGTTTTAACTTTAGGGTCATTCGCCTCTTTTCGGGTTAGAGAAATCTCTTTTGGGAAAATCTCTAACCTTATGTGCGGGGTTAGGAATCGAACCCAGGTGAGCAGCGTACAAGGAAATAGATTTACCAAATACGCTATGCCCGTCCCCTTATGGTGTATGGACTTCATACTACGCTGCAGTATTCCAGAATTGGTCTAACGTATGTATTGTAAATGTATTGTATGTATTGTAAATGGATGTTTAAGACTCTTCGAAATTATAGCTCTCTTTACTCTAAATGATCTGATAGCCCTTGGAAAATAATTCCTTCCATGCATGTAAAACATAAAAAGTTTCAACCGCCTCGCAACCGTTGGTCATGATTTTTTATATAAATGAATCATTCTTGGTGTAATTGCTTAGTAGTTGAAAATTTCTTTATATTATTGCTCGGGTTTGTGAGCCTGTATAAAAAAGATAGGCAACAAACTTCATTACGTGGCAGCAAAATATTAATATCCATCCACGGAATCCATTGAAACGCATTCCTCCGCTCTAATCCTTCAAAGAACAAAAAAAAAACACTTCAATCAAGGGGATTGACAGAACAAAAACATTCTAGAAATATTTCTCATCTGCGGTAATAACTTTCTCACATTTTTCTCGCCGTTTTTCATCCTTGTTTTCCACCAACAAACCGAAAAACACACAAATTGACTCATTACAGTTTATTTATAAACCGACTTTCTGTACAGTCGCGTCGCGGTATATCCGTTTCGGCTAACCAAGCCAATCGAAGCCGGTTCATTTGATCGCCGCGTCACTCACGTCAGTAGTACGTGAGCTCACACACGACACGACACGTTTAACTAGATCAGCCACCTCCGCGACCTATCAACCGAGCGCATGGGTCGTTTCCTGCGCCTGCAATCGACACCCGCTCGCTGAGCGTTGCGAATTTCCAAGTGACAGTGTTGGTCGACGATGTACGCCGAGAGCTAGCCCGGCGACGGGAGTGCACATGAATCAGCTGTTTGGTCACAAATTGTGTACAAATTTCAAACAAGAATGCGATACATACACGATGGGGCAGGTCCTGTGCTAACCGTACGTAGTTGTTTCGTTTCGTGTCATCTAGGACAAATTGTCATGCAGCTGAGAAGTTCGCCGTTTCAGTTGATCAGCTGTCGGATAATCGATTTGGGTACATGTGTAACCGAGAATAGGCCGGATGTTTTATCCGTGAATGGTTAAGAAGAACGTTTTCCTAATTTTGTGGCGTGGGCCCCGAGCGTCGAATAGTAAACAACCCTTTTAATTAGCAGGAAATGGTCCATGTTCTTTGGCCATTTTCAATTATACAGCTAGCCCCAATCTGGTTACTGCTGGTGATTGATGTTTGTTTTTGTTCGAATCCAACCCGAGAGCGGCCAGATATTTCGGCAGCAATTGTGCGGCAATTCTAAATATTTGTAGTTTCTGTACAACACAACGTGCCGCAACGAGGTTTTCGGGCAGCACTCGAAATGAGTGGGATTGGAATTGCTTTAAAACAACAATAAGTTCCAATTCAGCAATGTCATCGAGCAGCATACGTAGATATAAATTCCAACGAATTTCCTAGTTCGCGTGGTCAACATGTGTACCATAATAGCATCGTCCGTAATTGGGAATGTTTTCAATCGCTAATAATTTTCCCGTAACAGGTACAACCGCTTGTGGGCGTAATTCAATTTCCATTTCGTTGCTTCTTGCCGGGAAATTGCAACAACAACAGCAACAACAAAAACAGCAATCGATTGCTACTGTTCACGAAACGTACATTGTGGCCATTTGCGGCCAATTACTAGCCCATTAACGGGGCAAACATGCCCGGGGTCAGTCGGCCAGTATTCAAATGGCTGTTAGGGAGCTGTACGTAATTCGTTTATTTTGGTTGAGTTAGTATTTCGGTGCCAGATGGTACAACTAGGTTTTATTGAATTGTGAAAAAATGCAAAAAAACGAAATTGAATGCGTAGTTTGAATGATTGACAAGTTGAAAAATGTGCACAAATTTCGCTCCTTTATACGACTCTATGAACAATACAAGCTCAAGCTTTTGAACTACCCTCATTGCATGGGTGGGATTTATATTCTATTGGGAAAAATAAGAGAACACTAACGTAGCAGAAATTTCCAGTAAAAGCTCAAAGCATACTTGGTCTCTCCTCCCTCATATGCTAATGTTGCAAAAATTCTGGCTACCAGTTTTGAAACATGAACTGCTGAGGCTGGCATACTCATTCGTGGAAGTGGGTTTCACGTGATATACATCCATCCCAAACAAAAAACCGACTGACGTTCTCATCAACAAGATCCCCTTTTTATCACTATACCTTCATGCTGACTACCAACCGCACTGTTCACTGTCCGAAACAAACCCCGATATATTCGCATCCCAGAGTATTCATTCAAAATCCCAAACCAACAAACAGAACCGAAACGGTGGACGCTCCGCAGCTAGTATAGCCACCATAACCAGCCTGTTGACAGGCAGGATGCAGTATCCCATTCCCTAGGCCACCCACTTAGGCCACGCATCGAAACAAGGTCGTCGTTGTTTAGCATCATGCAAGCCGTCGTTACAACCGGCATACAATGCGCAAAGTTTCGTCCCGTTCCGTCCCGTCCTGTCCCGGTCGACGACGACGACGATCTGTATCTGTACAGAATGTTGACATTGAAAATTAGAACCAGGCAAGCGCGCAGCTGACCATCCGAATCTGAGCTGGGGTGGTGGTTATGTCCTTGTTTGTCGTACGCTGCCTTGTCCTGTGTTTTGTTCGGAAATCCAATAATGAATAGATACATACATAGACACACAGCAGCGGCAGTGCCGCGTCTATGCCAACATGATGAACGACGACGTTGTCCCCCGGTTGCTTATAATCCTGTCAGATTTGAGTGGGTGGATTTGGATTTTGTGGTATTGTTTTGGTGTTGGGGTTAAAGCTGTTTGATGATATACTTCGCTTGTCACATCTGATGTAGGTTTTATAGCTGAATTACTCGATTCTTATGGATTATGGTGAATTGACACGAGCATAACGATACGAACCTTGCACGGAATTTGTAACAGGAACAAATCGCTTGCCTAATCAAAATTTGTTTTTCGGTGTGAAATGCCTCGTGCATGCATACCCTGAAATGCCTCGTGTATGCATGTCCTCTCGCAGGTTGATGGGATTGACGGTATTGTAAACATCATCAAGCCACAATAGATTCAATAGAGTTATCTAAATATAAGGACCTTCGCTTTTTATTATTTTTATTTGCACCAAGTTCTACTACTAGAGGTTAATTAGTTCTTATGTTAATATTCCACCAATCATTATGACTAGCCAGAATTTGATTTATATAAGAAGCCAAGATGTTGATTACAATACGTCTCGATAGTGGTGTATCGAGGAGGCCGGGAGGGCTGATGGGAGCTTTTTTCTGTTCTATACCTCTATTTACCCGCTCATAACCAACAATCAACCAGTAACAAATAGATAATTGAGAAAGGATGTGCTATATGTGGTGGTTGGCTATTCAAGTATTAGTAGTGTTTGAAGTACTAATGTACATCTTACATGTGATGATTATAACGTCATCTGTATCTTGTACCTGTCTAATCTATTACATCTCTCATATATTGTCTTTTATTTCTTCTTTTCGAGTCCTATACTGCCATTCTACACCCGCCTTCAGCTGGGTCAGCAATGATGGTGATAGTGAACGTCCTAACACTCACACATTCTCAAACGCGGTCTCAAGCGAGAACCTACAAAAATGCCTCGCACACGCGATTACGAATCGGTCACGTCCGGAAGTCTATCCTTGATCCTAGAAGCCTAGGTCCATGCCTCAAATAAGAAAATACGCTCATACCTATTAGACTACACGTCTCATGGCGACATAACCGGGAACCCTATCAATATAAGGGGTCCCACTCTCTGTCAGAATTTTAACGGCACACCGAAAATTTAATATCAGACTCACGGTTCGTGCGACCATTCAAGAACATACGCAAATATGTTACAAAATCAAACGTTAGAGCCCCTCGCGATTTTCCAAGCAACCTACGCCCACGAACTCGCAAACATGATTACACCCCGGTGATAAGGTGAACGTCTCAGCAGTCATAAACTTATCAACGCGATCTCAAGCGTTAACCTACAACATCCCGCGCTCACGCCCAGACGTCTCTAACCTCGGTATCAACAGTTTAGGTCCACGTTAATTAATAAAAAAATAAAATTGAAAAATTAAGAAAAAATAACTCCCATGTCCAGAAAAACGACAACGAAAACGTCTCCCACTCCCATGAAAACGTCCCATGGCGACATGACCGGGAACTTTAGTGATATGTGGTAACTCACTCCCTGTCAGAATGTGATCCGTACACCGAAAACTAAATATCAGAATGACGGTCCACATGGCCATCCAAGAACACACGCGAATATGTGAATGGCCCCAGGGTTGCAAAATCGAATGTATACACGCGAAGTCACATACACGCGAGCACTCGCGACAAACACGTCAACATACGAACGCTTAAGCCCTTCGCGATCATCTACGAACACCTATGCCCGCGATCGCGCAAACTTGATAACACTCCGGTAATTGTGCGAACGTTTTGGTACTTACGAAGTTACAACCCGGTATCAAACGCGAACCCGCAAACGCGCGCGATCATGAATCGTACACGTCTGGAAATCTAGAAACCTTCATTCTAGCAACTCAGGTCCATACATTCAGTTGGACCAATAAAAAAATAAAGCTCATATCCACTAGACCCCACGTTCTACCATGTGATATGGAATAACCCATTTTCTTCTAGAATCTGAACCGTACACGAAAAATTATGTATCAGATTCACGGTCCGCGTGCGAACATTCTAGAACACACGCGAATATGCGAAAGGCACACGGTTATAAAATAGAATGTATACACGCGAAGTTGCATACACGTTAGCACACGCGACATACAAACGCACACGCGATCGAACACGTTAACGTACAAATGCTCGAGCCCTTCGCGATGATACACGCGATCGTGAGTCCCAATGCCCGCACATACCTGAACCGTACAATGAATATCACATTCAGAATCACGGCACGCTACAACTGGCCTAAAGAAGTGTTTTATTGAGCGCCATTGCCTGTCTCGTCTGCAAATTGTAGTAGGGGATTCTGAGGGGAAGCCCTTCCGAGAACCTGGCTCTACAGTTCCAGTATGACAACTCTCAAAAAAAAAAGAAATGCCTCGTGCATGCATACTTACGAATGGAGCTACATATTGGCGTATGTCTTATATCCGACCCTGTATTTATACAGTCAAGGTCAGTATTTTTTTAATCTAAAGTCTCCCACTCTCATGTTGTGTCAAATGCCAAGCTAAGCTCAAATGTCAAATTTCATATCATTTGGACGATTTTAGACCTCCACTTCGCTTGAAGTTTTGACATTGATGCTATGGGACAATACGAGAAAAAATATATTAAATGCTATAGCTTTTGAAGTAGTATCCAGAAAATTACCGTTTATACTTTTTTTTTAAGGAAATATTCTTAGTATATGATGGAGATATTTTAGTTTTTCGAAAAATTCGGGAAATTCAGGTTTTGAGGCGTTTTGTCCCCAAAATCCCCTATTTAAAAAAAAACTTTACTGCCCTATGCTGCAAAGCATACATATTTTGCAGTATTTCTAATGTGAACCTTAGCGACCTTTGTCCGAATTCTAGAAGTTTCATTCATAGCTTTCTTTGTGCCAGGGCTTACTTTGATCCATTTGATTCGTTGTTGCACGTTCGATTCGTACAATAATCGGACACGAATGAAAAACTGCAACGAATGAATAGACAGTTGGTTCGTTTGACGTTATCGGTAGCGCCACTGAATATTGAAAATGAATGCGGCTGAATATGATCAATTTTCATTCAATGAATTTGAATATTTGTAACTCTGCTTGCGAAGGACTTTTTCGGTGTCCTCGTCGTCGCCAGAGTGTGAAATTGAAGTTGTGCATTCTGGCTCACGTGGTAGCAACGATCTCGTTTGCGCTTCGGACCAAGTTTTGTTGCATTCCTTTTCCTTCTCCTTGTTTTTTCCGATTATCTACTGCAACAACACCTTAAATTGTTAAATTGTTAACTTACGCGAAATGTCTGATGCACTTTCATTCATGACGAGAATTAAGCCTTTCACACGAGCACGTAACGTTTTAAACGAAACCTTGAATTGTTTTGGGGCCGAACGAATACTGGCGCCATCTTGAGCAGATTCAATTGTGTTCGTTATGACCTCTTCATTTCGTTTTGGCGATTTTTGCTCGAAATTACGCTCAATTTTCCTGTCAAAATAATTCAAATTTACATCGTAGTAGTGATCTATAGTGCCCCAAATGGCTGACCTATCGTGCCCTCAAGCGTATGTTTCATGTTGATGACCATATTTTTTCAAAAAGTAAAATAACGAAAAACCAGCACAAAACTCGTGTACAGCATTAATTTTTACGTAAGAAAAAACTATCTTAACATTTTTTATATTGATTAAATGTGCTGTACTGGGGACAATGCGTTTTCGCAATACGCGAAATCATAAACGACGCCGTAATTAATACAGCTGATCCACGGTAACAGCCGAAACAATAGACGTCAACGATGTTCTCTACCGTGTATCTAATTCACGCAACACGAGCGACCTCTGCAATTACATTGCAAAGATAGTGCACTATACATATTGTATCCCCATACATATTTGACCCCATTCTACTCTGCCAATGTCAAATACGTCAAGTTAAGTGGGCGGCCGTCTAAAATTGTCCAAATGATGTGAAATTTGGCATCCGATGAATGTTTTATTTGCAATGTCCTACTGCTTATAAAAGACAAGAAATATGTCTATTATTCGGCACATTTTACGCATAATATTGAATCATCACCATCTGATGATTTCAAAAGCGTTGTACTGTGGTAGAAATGGGTTTCCTCTAATAAGCAGTACTTCCCTACCGTTCAGGCTAGAGCCTTGTTGTCTCTTGCTGTATGCAGAAGCAGTCTCCACTCCACTCGATCAATTGCTGCTTGTTGCCAGCCTCGCAGTCTTCGAAGGGTCCGCAGGTCGTCCTCTATCTGGTCGATCCACCGTGCTTGCTGTGCGCCTCGTCTTCTTGTTCCTGTAGGGTCGCCCTCAAGAACCATCTTCACCGGGTCGTCGTCTGACATTTTTACGACGTGTCCAGCCCACCGCAAACGTCCTATTTTAGCGGTTTGCGTAATGGATGGTTCTTCCAGCAGCTGATGCAACTCATGGTTCATTCGCCTACATCACGTTCCGTCTTCCATCTGCACACCACCATAGATGGTACGCAACACCTTTCGTTCGCAAACTCCAAGGGCGCGTTGCTCCTGCACGAGCATAGTCCAGGTCTCGTGGCCGTAGAGGCCCACCGGTCTAATCAGCGTCTTGTAAATAATCAACTTCGTGCGACGGCGAACTTTGTTCGTCCGGAGCGTTCACCGGAGTCCAAAGTAGGCACGATTTCGGCTACCAGTGAGCCCAAATATACGAATTCGTCGATCATTTTATTTCGATTTCGTCACCGTCAATCCGAACTCGGGATGGGAGGTTCACATTGTCGTCTCTAGAACCTCTTCCTCTCATGTATTTTGTCTTCGAAACGTTGATGGCAAGTCTAATCCTGCTGGCTTCAGCCTTCAGTCTGATGTATGTTTCCGACATTCCCTCAAAATTTCGTGCCATTATGTCAATGTCGTCGGCGAAGCCAAGAAGCTGGACGGACTTCCTGAAGATCGTGCCACTTGTGTCTATCCCCGCTCTCCTTATTACACCTTCTAACGCAACGTTGAACAGCAGGCACGATAGACTATCACCTTGCCGTAACCCTCTTCGAGATTCAAAGGGACTCGAGAGTGTCCCTGATACTCGAACAACGCACATCCGCCGATCCATCGTCGATTTGACTAATCGTGTTAGCTTATACGGACTATATACGTACTCGTGCATTATC
The DNA here is from genome assembly GCF_030247195.1 of Topomyia yanbarensis. Lineage (NCBI taxonomy): Eukaryota > Metazoa > Arthropoda > Insecta > Diptera > Culicidae > Topomyia > Topomyia yanbarensis. The sequence continues at coordinate 312,033,221 of NC_080672.1, read as the reverse complement.
TGCCATAGCTGATCTCGATCGATTGTGTCATATGTCGATTTGAAATCGATGAACAAATTCGTTGTATTCGCGGCACTTCTGCAGAACCTGCCGAATCGCGAATATTTAGTGCGTGGTGGCGCGGGAACCCATGAATCCAGCTTGGTAGTGCCTCACGAACTCCCTTGCAAATGGTGACAATCGGCGGCAAAGAATTTGGGAGAGGACCTTGTTGGCGGCGCTAAGTAGTGTGATCGCGGGGTAGTTGCAGCAATCCAACCTGTCACCCTTTTTGTAGATTGTGCAAACTACACCCTCTATCTACTCCTTCGGAAGAATATCCTCCTTCCAAATTTTGTCGATTACCCAGTGCAGCGCTCTAGCCAGTTTTTCACCATCGTATTTTAATAGCTCGCTGGGTAGTTGATGTACACCTTTGTTGTTTTTCAGAGGCCCGATCTCCTGCTTGACTTCTTGGAGATCAGGGACCGGCAACCTGTCGTCTTCTGCGCGTGCTCCAAGATCCGTTGCCATACCACCTTCGTCCTCTGCTGCTTCACCGTTGAGGTGCTCGTCATAGTACTGCTTCCACCTCTCAATCACCTCACACTTGTTCGTAAGAATAATGCCGTCTAAGTCCCTGCTCATATCGGCTTGCGGAACGTAGCCTATGCGTGAACTGTTCAGCTTCTCGTAGAAATTCCGTGTGTCGTTTACGCAGTACAGTTGTTCCATCGCTTCGCGATCTCGTTCCTCCTGTTGGCGCTTCTTTCTCCGGAGGACTTGTTCCGTGCTTGTTTGTATCACTCCACATTCTGTCTCGTTCCGTGCTGCAGCATCTTCGCCCATGCTGCATTCTTCGCTTCTACTAACTGCTCACATTCGTCATCGAACCAGTCGTTTCCTCTATTCGGAATCGCTGTACTAATGCGGCTATTGCAGTACTACCTATGGCGGAACGGATCTCCCTCCAGACATCTTCAAGAGTAGCTGCGTCCAGCTGTTCTTCTGTTGGTAGTGCTGCTTCCAGCCGCTGTGCGTAGTCTTGCGCAACCCCGGCGTCCAGAAGTTGCGCGATGTTGGGCCTTGGCGTCCGACTACGATGAGTGTTGTACACCGTCGAGACTTTTGAGCGCATGCATACTGCAACTAGGTAATGGTCCGAATCTATATTCGCACTGCGGTAAGTACGAACGTTGGTGATATCAGAGAAGAATCGCCCGTCGATTAGAACGTGATCGATTTGGTTTTCGGTGCGTTGATCTCCAGGTGGCTTTGTGGATATCTTTGCGGGGGAAGAAGATATTTCGGACTATCATACCACGGGAGGCTGCGAAGTTCACGCATCGTTGGCCGTTGTCATTCGATACGGTGTGCAAGCTGTTTGGCCCGATTACCTGTCTAAACATTACCTCCAGTCCTACCTGAGCATTCATATCACCGATGACGATTTTCACGTCCCGTTGCGAAGGGCCGCCGTACTCCTCTTCCAGCTTCGCATAGAACGCTTTCTTCTCGTCGTATGGTCTCCCATCGTGTGCGCTGTGTACATTGATGATGCTGTAGTTGAAGAAATTTAATAATCAGTAGTGATGCAAATTGAAAGTTAGAGGCAGGTCAGATGTAGATTCGAGATGATCTGAATACTTGGAATACTTAAGGACCACGAATGTGGATACACAAAGGTTTTTTACACGGGTTTCTTACACGCCAGTTTTTAGACGATTTTCGCAATAGGCACGGTTTTTTGTACGGTTTTGCAATTAACACGCGAAACTATTCTTATATACTAGTATACTTATACAAATTAAATGGCGACTATAGGCTTAGTTTTTTTTTCTTTAAAACCCAATCAATATGGGTATTCTTGAAAGGGGATTGAAGAGCATAAGCCAAATATCGATGTTTGAGGCCATTTTAAAAACCAAGATGGTGACTTCGGTTTAGTAAATTTTTTTATAACCATATCAACGTGAACATTTTTAGAATTGCGTCGATGAACAGATATCGGATGTCAATTCCGGAAGTCATGTTTTAATCCAAGATGGTGACTTCCAGTTCAATGGACATCTCATTAACCTTAATAATACAGTGAAGACCCGTTGTTAGCTACGTCCGATTTTGTCTGCCGCCAACTTTGTCTAACCCAAAATTCGTCAGCTTTCTGACTCGATTTTGTCAGCCTCGTATAAAAATCCGTTCGATGGGCTCTAGCAGGTGAACCAACTCAAATTCCAGTAAACCCATTCGTGAGCACATTTTTCTTGTCTTATAAAAGCAAAATATGCAAAAATAAAGGTACCTTTTTGTTTTTACCCCGGAAGACCCCCGGATATTTATACTAAATAATCAGAACCATCTTGGGTGTTAAAATGACAGACTTCTGGCAATTGTCGGCATATTTGTCAATCAAGTTCCAAAACATTTCATGTTGGCTGAGTTATACGAATATCGCCAAGCCGGTAGTCGCTATTTTGTATTTAAAAATGTCCTCGGGCATTGATCTCTATCATTAGGGTTGTGGTACCGGTAATACCGGTACCGAAAATCCCGGGAATACCGACCCATTTTTAGCACCGTAATACCGGTACTGACCAAAGGCCAGTACCGGTATTTTCGGTACTATACAATTTTTGTATGACAAATTTGCCTTCTAGATGAATCGTTGAGATAACACCTTTGTGTGGAAATGAGGTGGGGCCATCATTATAATAATTCTAGAAGTTAAAGTTTTATTAGCGACATTCTGATTGGTTTCCATTACTCACTGGGTGACGCGTAATAAGACTATGGTCTAAGTCATATCTGTATTTGGTTTGCTCTTAAACCTTTATCTATAAAAGAACGAACAGCGATTTAGTAGCTAACAGTTTTAGACTTGGAACTGCTTCAAATGCGGCGATTTGTAATTATTGGTGATCGGAAAATTCAGCAAAACTCCATAGTTTACAGGAAAGCAAGGAGCCTTGATATGCATTAGAGAATAGTAGGCAAACGACATAAAGGTCGGACCCAATTTTCAGAAAAGCAAGAGAGGAAATGCGATTAACCTGCTCGGATTTACTGCCATTCTCGCTTTGATTTACTGTTGTTAATAAGGTTTCATACATTTACCATCTGTTCAAATCGACGAAAGTCGCACCACTTAGCTGTTATTAATCTCAAAGTGGCCTAGATTTCGAAATAAAAGAAGGTGCCCTATATGAAAAATATCTTCTGTGAAATAAGTCTTGCCATTCTGAAGCAATTAAAAACAATAACATGTTTTTTGATCAGCACAAATCAATCATCTGAGAATAAGATCATCAGTTTGAGCATTCAATTTCAGTTTGAAGCTTTTTTCGAATCTTTTAAAAAAATACTCGAGTACCGGTACTTTACCGGTACTACCGGTACTGAGGGCTTCAGTACCGTAGTACCAGTTCTCGCCAAAAAGGGTCGGTACTGTGAACCCTATCTATCATGCGCTCATAAAGCCCTCTCTGAAAATATGCATACTGATTGGGGTATAGAGAATTCCGTTAACCTTCATCTTGGTATTCAGAATGGCATTAGGCATCGCTATTTGGCGTCTACTTATCAAGTCCATTCCAAAAATACCCATTTTGATTGGGTTTTATCGAATTCCACTAAACCGGATATCGCCACTGTTGGTTTTCAAAATGGTCTAAGACATCGATGTTTGGCGTGTACTCGCTCGTTAAACCTGTTCCGAAAATACCCATAGTGATTGTGTTTTAGAGAATTCCACGAAACCGGAAGTCGCCATCTTGGTTTTCAAAATAGCGTCGGACATAGACATTCGGCGTTTACTCGATAATACTGTTTCGGAAATAACCATATTGTTGAAGTGCGGACCAAAAGGAAGTGAGTTTTTTGCATTCAATGTAGGTATCGTGGTTTTTTGTACGGTTTTCGGAATTACCACGGTTTTTTGCACGGTTTTCTGAATTAACACGATTTTTTACACGGATTTCGCACGGCTTTTACAATTTTTTTTACACGATATGTATCTCCCGTGTAAAAAAACCTCAGTGTATATTTATTGCGTGAAATCGCCCAACATGCCACACGATCTGATAGGGAAGAGGTGCCAGTAGTAACTCTCTGCTCCGACAGTATTACGCATGAGTTATCGCTATCTAATTGATGCACTAAGTTTATTCAAACTGGTACATGTAATATTGCTTTAAAATGTTTGAAATATCGTCAATTTAATCAGCCTAGGGGAGGATTTAGTTTTGTACAAATTTTGGTAACTATAATGTTGCACCAGTGTAATAAAATGCGGAAAATAAAATGTCATCAATGAGAATGGTCGACTGAAGCATGAATCAACCCTGGTAGGTTGGATAACGTAACCTCAAATGTCAAAGTAAACACGTCACTCAAAAATGACTAAAGTATCGTACCCTGTAGTCTTCGATAAATTATGTTTGCAACAAAAAACATAAACAGTAAGTTGTGACCGAGCCGCAAAAAAGCAACCAGATTGCCGAAACATTTTCGGTTGGGCTCCATGAAGCTGATCAATTGCGCTCGCTGCTCATACGGCACATGCATTGTTCAGAAACATAATGAAGGTCTCAGATTGGGATGTAGAAAAATATCACGTTATCCAGCTTTTGTGAAATCCCGCTGGAAGCTCTGCCAGGATGCCACAAAAACTGCTACTGCTACTGCTACTACTACTGCTGCTAGTGGCAAATATTTTACTGTCATTTCTGTTCCGCTTTATTTCCTTCCGTCCCACCAGCACTCCTGCTCGGCTGGTTACGAGTACAGAGAAATCCGAGTGGCAGATACGGATTTTTTTTTCTTCTCATTTTATACTCTATCGCTGGACCCAGCTCTATCTGATGGCCTTGGCCATCATTTTCTCTTTCCGCTTCGCAATCCGGTAGAAAGAAATTTCCCTCTGCACGAGGGGAAAAATTGAATCAGAATCTTGCTCGCAATCATCATTAAAAACTTTTTTCTTTGACGCGTCCAAGTTGTATCATATCTGTGCGTGTCATACGAGCAGCCTTTTTAAATTTGCAGATACGCACCCCGCAGTATCTAGGCAATTGTAGTCTGGGCGTCTGCGGTGTCAACGAATATCAGTAATCTATTCAAACGAAGTATTAAAAAGCTTCATCATTCTGCTCAAATTTCCAGCAGACTACTTGACAGTTTTTTTCGGTGATGTCTTTGGAGATTCTACTATAAATGATGCGATGAAATGAAACCGATAAAAAGCTAATAATGAGTTTTTTCTTTATGAAATCTTATACCTTCACGGAATTTTTCCGGAAATAATTATTGTTGAAAAGACAGTACTTTCGAATGTTATGAGATGATAGCGAAATTATTGATTAAGGATTCTTACAATAAATCGTCTCAAGCCGTTTAAGAATAATTTCCAGGTTTAGAATAGCTTAATCAGAAAAAAATCTCTTCTGGAACAGTTTGGAAACAAGAAGTAGTGTTGTCTCGGTTATTCACCGCTCAGTATATCTTTAAAAACAATTCCATCATCTCACAACTCGTTGATTTTCTAGTGTGATGGCATGAAGCTATATACAATAGTAATTCAAACTTAATTGGTCTCTGTATCTCTTCCGTGTTTCTCGTCATTCATCTCGTAGATTCTCATGTCTCTCTTGCTAATAGAATTTATCAGCAAGATGGAGCTTTAGTACGAAAAATGCAATCCGTCGGGATTGCTACACAATACGGACGTTCTGCGCCATCCCTCCACTAGGACACGTATCTAAGCCCTGGTGGGTAATGCATCATCTTGCAAGTTTCTTATCAGCAAAATAAAATGCTACACAGCTTTCCCAGCATCCCACTTCGTCAGAGTTAGAGATTTACTACGAAACTTAAACCGTTCCATTTTTCCACGGCTTCGCGCACAATCGAGTTGCAGAAATCTTTCCATTTTTCCCTAGTTGTTTTAAAACAAAACATTCATTCTCTCGTTACCCTTTCCCGCCTACACATTTCTTCCAATCCGACCAAGAAGCTAGCGTCTAAAAATAACGAATACGAACGAGTTAACCTTTCGCTATGGACTACTCGTTCATCAAATGAATCTACACCAATTAATTAGTTTTCTCAAAAGCACCCGCACACACACACAAACACGCACCAGCACGTGCGATCTCAGAAGCTACCACCTAGTGGTGTGATGGGCCGATCCTTACCATACGCAGGACCTAGGACCGCAGCTTGCAAGTTTATCCGACCCGGCTTCCAAGAAGAGTTGTAGGTACACCACCACATCGCATAATAATTTATTTCAGAAGGAATTGAGCGGCAACGACAAGAAACGATGGGCTGCGTCGTCGTCGTCGTCGTCGTCGCACCCCGAGTGAGAAACATTTCCGGGGCAAGGTCGAAGTGAACGGGAAGCGCTTGTGTCCGGATGTGAAACTTTCCGGGCTTTCGAGAGTTGGTTTGAGAGTGCGGTGGAAACCAACATACCGGCCTCCTTTTGGTGATACGCTAGCGTTGCCTTAGAATTTCGAAACAGAGATGGAGAGAGAGAGAAAAAGAGAGGGCGGTTTTATGTAGTCTTTTAATGCGAAGGATTCAGTTGCAGTATAACGTACACCTGCCGGGTGCTTATCGTGGTCCGGTTTGTATTCCTTTTTGCGGGGTGTAAACTAGTTTAGATGAGACTCGTTAAAGCGTTGATTTTATGTGATTTTTAGGGTTTGTTTTGACCAATAGAATGTGGGTAGTCGTAAAGTTGGTGATTGTGATTTTCAATACGTATATGTTGGAATCAAGTATATTGCTTGGTGGATTTTGTTTCAATTCGCCGAAGGAACAAGAAGGAGCCATGTATCTTTTATGAATTTCCAAAAAATAAATAATAAAAACAAATATCAGTTTTTCATGTGTTACCATCGAATCCTTCCTATACTTGGCGATGAAGCATTGTAACGGTAACGCTTTACAACGCCGGAGGATCATTCAATCTGCTTCCTTGATCGTCGCTTTCGTCCATTTTACCGTCACTGCTGATGTCTTGTGTTTTCCGCAGTGTGCTGATTGTGTATAACACTTACATGTACGAGACTGACTGTCATAAGTACACAGCGTTGTTTGAGAAGTGGTAGATCCAGGTTCCAGGCTGACGAAAGAAGGAATGAGTTGTTTCAATTGCATCCCGGTATGATATAAAGAAATTTCAGTTGTAGTAAAACTGCACGATCTATCTCAGGAAACACCGGATACAGATATTGAAAAAAAATGTCTTGAAATAGGAAGTTATTCTGGAAAGGAGAACAAATGGAGGATTTTTCCCAGATATTCTCAATGGTGTTCGAGGGGTAAGAACACCGTTGACATTATGAATCTAGTTCTTGTTGGAAGTTAGACATAAGATTTGGAATACTTAGCAATAAGACTCAAGAATGCTGCTGGTTAAGATAAAAATAATGCCTGCACATTCGAGTGACACGGAAAAAATAATACCATCGGCTCACCTCTGAGACGATTTTTAGTCTTACCAGGTGTGTCTGATCTAAATTTCAACCTAACAGACAACTCTAGCATTCAAATCAACGTACTTAAACTTGTTCGCGTTTATAGATGACATTGCAATGGAAAGCCGACGGCAATTCAAGATCCATAGCCACCAGTTGCTATAATAGGGACCCTGCTGCTAACAGTCCTAATGCGTACTACGGCACAGACTGGTCCAGAACTACGAGAAACTGGCCAAAAGTTAGAATTGGATGAATTTTTAGTTTTAGCGATGGGGTGTCTTTTAGAAAGTTTTATGACAAGAAAAGCCTCTATTCTTGCTGTTGGCATTTCAATGATCAAACTACCTAGTAGTGAGATCTAAAATCAAATTATCAAAAAGTTAGTTAGGATCGGTGTCTTCTGCAAAGTTTTAGAAAACATCACGTCAAAAAAAAGTTACTGAAGACACTAGGTGTCTTTTTCATCTTATTAGTGAAATACGAAACTTTTTTTTCGTAGAGAAATTCTAAAAGAATGTTACTACAAGATTCTTCAAACTTTTACTGGTTCGAAATGATCAAAATGGTTAATGGCATTATGAGGTATAATTCTTATAAATAATACACTAGAAAAAGAAAAAAGTCATAATTATATCAGTCGAAACAAATGTTTTTATGTCACTTAAGTGCAATTTGCAACAATCCCCCCTCGGCAAAACAAACTGCAATAGATTCTGTTAAGTTTTTATTATTATGTAAAAAATCAACTTTTCTCGCAGAAATTTGCAGATGTATGAATTAGATGCAATAAACTGAATGGAATAGGATTTTTTGCAGGACATTTGACTGTAAAAACGAGTTCATTGGCGTAACTGCGCTTAGATATCGATCTTGATCACTGCTAAGACTATCACTGCTGTAACATTAGTCTTTAAATTGGCTGGAAAAAAATATTTTCTGCGGTACAACAAAGTCTACAGTAGAGTTGCTCAAAATGAGGTGTTATATAAGATGGCAAAAGAAAAAATATATTACAATAAAAAAAAAATCAACAATGAGAGCTCTACCTTAAAAAAATAATAAGGTACCCATCCTAAAAGAAACACAACGCAACTTGATGCAGCCAAAACACAAAACTGTAAGTGAAAGTCAGTAACCATGTATGACCGCCTTTTTTCGAATTTGCGACCACTGTGCGTCGTTTATATCCCAAACATGGCATCAAAACAAAGAAGTGTTTTCCGAAAAGTTTTGCTTTTTTTGGAGTGCGTGAATGGAGGTTTCAATGTACCAATAAACCTTCATATACGATCTCTTTTTTACGTAACCTTCGTTTTATTTAACTTTTTTTACGATATAAGTTCGAAATAGCGGACTCTCTTTTTACAAACCAAGTTCGTCCAAAGGTTTGAGTACGCGCAGTGCCGTATGAAATTGTATACAATTTAACATATTCTTAGCTAACTATTACTAATAAAAGTTGAGTATTTTCGGTATGGGGTTTGGGATGTTTGGAGCTATTTTGGAATCCAAGACGAGGGGTTGACGAGTAGATGACGAAAATCGATGTCGGAAACCATTTCACAATCTAAAATGGCGACTTTCAGTTTAGATCAATTCTCTGTAATCCCTATAAACTTTTAGGTTTTATTTTTCGTGTTACAATAGAATATGTTGATGTACATGCTTGAAGGCGTTATATTTTGATATACAACGCATGGAAGTTGTTCAACGTAAATTTATCGCACTTTGGCGACTTCCATGGAGAGACCCGTTAAATCTCCCGGCCTACCCTGTTCGCTGCAGGCTCATTGATCTCGATCTCCTATCCGTTCATCGGGATCATTCCAAATCAACTTTTATCGCCGATTCTACTACAATCACGAACCGACGGCCTTAATCTTCTACAGTTAGGGGCCCTCCATATACCACGTGGACAATTTAGGGGAAGGGAGGGGTCATGAGAAAGTTCACGCTTGTCCATGCGGAGGGAGGGGGGGGGGGGTACTTCATTATATTTTTGTGTTTTTACATTTCTTATAAAAGAAATGTATAGAATTCGCTCAAACTTTCAAGATTTTTTCCGAGGCCCGGAGGGCCGAGTCTTATATACCAATCGACTCAGCTCGACGATTTGGGACAATGTCTGTGTGTGTGTGTGTGTGTGTGTGTGTGTGTGTGTGTGTGTCTGTGTGTGTGTGTATGTAACGGACAAATTCTCATTCGTGTTTCTCAGCAATGGCTGAACCGATCTTATCCAAACCAATTTTAAACGAAAGAACTAAAAAACAGTATGAACGCTATTAATTTGTTTTTGATTCTGATGTTTAGTTTCCAAGATATGATTGTTTGAATGCGTAAAAATGGCATTTTTTGCAGTTTTTTAGAATTATCTGCCGAAATTGACAATATAGATTAACAATTTATATGTTTTTAGACAGCTTTAACGAATACCTTTCGAACAAGCTATAGATTGTTGAAATCGGACTATTATCAAAAGAGATATTTAACATTAAATGCGGACGAAAGATTTTTATCATTTCCCATTGCCAGAAATATGTATGACCAAAAACATGTAATCTATTATTAACGCCAAAACGGCTTATTTTAGGTCAATAGTATCTTCTGAGAATTTAATGGAGGACATATGCCCTTTCTTTTGGTATTGTGCTTTTGCTGATTAATCCCCCTATGAGTGAGACGTTTTCACAAATTTTCTTGGAAGTGATTATATCGAAATGATGCCTTCAGCAAATTTGTAGCTCTTACTTTTGCGAATAACTTTACTGAAGACTTCAAATATCTATTTTGAATACTTTAAAAGTTATGGCTTGTTGTTTGTGGATTACTCTTTGTCGCCTATTTATTGTTCAATATAGAAATAATCCATTGAAATAAGCCAAACATTATTACGACAAATCGAATTTTGTATTTCATTTTTCTGTCTACAACCGCTAGAAATAATCACCGAACACTTCCAAGTTGTCTGGAAGGAACTTGATAACTTATCAGTGCAAAAATGTTCATTTGTGCGAACCTTCTGACTGCAATTTTTCTAACTAATGACCATCGGATCGATCTGAAACATATCGGAAAATGAAAAGCGAAATAAATAACTCCAAGCAACGGCGTAGCCCAGAGAAGGTTTTGGGGTTTAAGACCATACAACGAGCCCCCACCCCCCCCCCCCCCACCCACCACACCCAAAAAAAATATTGGATTAAAGTTGAAAATTTATTGATGCAGACTGATTTAATTCAATATTACAATAACAATTATCTGTTCCGTAGATTGATAACCTGTTGTTGTAAACATCATGAGGACTTTTGATAAATTGTCGAAATGGGGTCCTGATATGTAACTGATCTATTGGTCTTGATTTCACAGTTGTCTAATAGCATCAATATCAAATTCCTACCTGAAAACATTCCAATAGAAAATTACAGAGTTCTGTAATCAATCATAGTCCTCAGATTTATTTTCAAATTGATCTCGTTTTTGTAGAGATGTACTGTAATAAGGGTCTTTATTTAATAGGAAGAGAAGTTAAAATTGATTTAATGTCTATGAAACATAGAACTGCTTACCAACAAAATGCATAACTTTCAACATTTGCTAAAAATGTTCTTGCCTTTCTCATTCACTCTAAAATTCGTCAATCTAATCCCGACCCGGAGGGCCGAGTGTCATATGCCAATCGACTGAGTTCGTCGAGATCGGAAAATGTCTGTGTGTGTATGTATGTGTGTATGTGGAAAAAATGTGACCTCTGTTTCTCAGAGATGGCTGGACCGATTTGCACAAAGTTAGTCTCAAATGAAAGGTACAACCTTCCCATCGGCTGCTATTGAATTTTTTATTGATTGGACTTCCGGTTCCGGAGTTACGAGTTGAAGAGTGCAATCACACAGCAAATTCCCATATAAACTGAAATGAAAAATTTTCAAAATCAAATTTGTATTTTTGATGCCAAATGACTTTAAAATGCATGAAACATTGAGATGTTTGACAAAAATTGACTTTTTTGGACTTTGGTACATTTTTGTCTTTCTCATATAGAAAGGTTATGCAATCACTCTAAAAATCGACAATCATACCGGCCCGGAGGGAGTATGCAGTGACGGGTTGCTACTTTAAAATTAAAACTAGTTTAAAATTTCTTAACAAGTTGAAAATTTTCGGCAGGATCTGGACCTCCCGGACCTTTCTTCATAATCCGCCGCTGGTTTCTAGCGATGTTTCAGTATCACATAGTATCTCAATATCGTGGCTGTCGATCCATTGTATGTATGTGCAAATCGTACTGAACATGTAATATTCATTTCCACCATTGTATTGAACATAACCAGCCATGGAATCGTAGTCTGGACAAATGAGACAAGCACAATTGCACCACTAGATGGATTAAGACAGGTTTTTTTTTGGGAATGCATCGAGTTGAGACGAAAACGTAATATGATTAATAACGAGGATAACACTTTCCGAATGTAGAGAGAAATTTATGAAAAATAACGATTTCCATTCGATTCTAGCAGGTTCTGATCGATTTTGATGAGCATTTGATTTTTGTTGTATGACCAATTATATGTATAGGTCAAATGTTTAAAATCAGTAATTTAAGGTCAAGATAGCATCATTTTGAAACCGCCAACTTCGGAGGTTTAGTATCTTCGATGAGTTTTACAAACGTTAAACAGCGCATCATTTGATAAAATAATTTTGACGGTATATCGTCCAAGAAGTATTTATGGTGATTTTTCTCAGGTTAATATTCAAGACTATAATAAATTCTCAACAAATTCGCTAGACACGAACTCTGATTTTCTGAAAAATTAATTCTGCATAATTTTAAAACTTCAAAAATTACGGTTTCGGAATTATGCCGTTTGGACAGTATGATCGATTTTCACCAAACCCCCACCAAACCGAATTTCTGGCTACGCTGCTGACTTCAAGTAAGTAGAAACAAAGTCGTTCTACACTCGTTCACGAGAAACTTCTTCGAATGCTGAATATCTATTATAATACATTGAAACCCTGATTTTATCAGCCAAATATGAACATATGTTTGATGGGCTCTAGCAGACGAACAAGACTGAATTCGAGTAAATCCTTTCTCAAGCATGTTTTCCTTATCATGAAGATGGAAATATGCAAAAATAAAAAGTTCATCATAATCAGAAATAGTTATCAGACTACATCAAGGGACGGGAAGAATATTTTAACAGCTTCAGTTTATTATAAAGAAAAAAAAATTGCTCGATTTAGTCAATGTCCCCATTTTGTCAGCCTAAAATACACCATGAGACTGATAAAAATGGGTCTTTATTGTATGTATTATTCACTGTGTTTTACATTAATAGGTACATTTCATTTTTGGGGATTTTTTATTGTATCGAACTACAACAATTTTTAGGTAATTTTCAAGGGGTTTTTTTATAGACTTCTTCCAAAATTTGGCGAACCTATTCCAATTCGTATACCAATTAATTGGTATACTTAAGGGTTAATATGTTACAGATAGAGAAAATACTGAAATTTTCAGCTTTTTTCCTACACAATATTACGAAAGATTATTAAACAATTTTTCTTAATAAGTTTGTGAAAATTATAAACTATTTGAAATTTTTTAATAGTATAATTTTTTTTATTTAACCGTGATTTTTTAATAAATAGTGACCATCGCTTCACAACGTAGTCTATTTTCATGGCTTGCGGTGAGCACGATCTCTCGAATTGCTGAACTGAAAATTATGGAATAGAAATTATTTTTTAGTATTCTTTACTTTACTCGCCGCGCAGATAGCTCTGAATTAGACCCGCTGGTGCCCTAAGACGATTTCGCTAGATTTTCAGAGCACTGTGCACACAGTGCATTAACGCAAGTGACGGAAGGTTATCGAAAAGTTTCGTGAAAATGAAAATTCCAGTAATGATGATGATTTTCCCAAACGGTTAGTTTTCGAGAGGTTTTTATTTGTTCTTTGGCATTAGGATTAGCGATAATAATTCAAATCAAGGATACTACTGGGAAGTCACCTTTAGAAAAAGTCGATGTCGAAGTAAAATTTGGAACTATGCACGCATGCACTTCAGAGATAGCGTGATATCAGGAGCTGCGATTTCATTTCAACCCTTTTTTGTGAAAATGGCGATACTTACAAATGTAAACATAAGGCTTTTTTCATACATGCGAATGAGGGCTTTGAAACGCAACCAATTAACCTAAAAATTTTGATTCTACGATATTGCTTTCTTAAACTACAGCAAAAAATACAACGGGCGAAACTGTATTTTTGTTTGTTTATTTAAAGTTTCGCCCTCCACGCTCCATGCAAACAAACAGGGCGATACTTTTTTTGCTAGCAGTTTAGAAGCGAAACTGTCATTTTCGTATTTTTTTGAGGATTATCAAGCTGATACCAGCTGTAAATAGTAACAATGATCGCTATTGAAAAAAACCCGGACGAAATCGGTGGTGTAGAACGGTAGTTATTGTAAAAAAACGTAAGAACGATACTTCAATGCTGATAGATGGGACCGAAAAAGTAAACAATCGCCAAAGGGGCGATACTATCATTTTGTAAATTTCAATAGCAAAAACAAATTTTAATTTAATAATTTCAAATACTTTATGAAGTTTTGGGTTTCGATCACTGAATCATGCAATCTAGGATATAAAAAACACAATAGTTCTTAAATAGGAAATAAAAGTCTGGAAATATTCACTGTTGATTTTCTTTGAATGGTGTCACTGCTAGTATCGCCCTTTTCAAGAAAAAGCGTTGATTTCTTAGTTCTCAGTCGCGTTGGTAATTTGAGTAAAGTATAAACTTCAAATCTATTCAAAAAAATGCGATTTTTTTGGCTCAGTACAATATATAACCCCTTTAGGAAAATTCAGTTTTCCCAGCACAATTTAGATATTTTATTAACAGAGCATTAACAATAATTCGTAGCTATGTCTATTTTATGGGCCATTTTTTCGCTTCCCATTGATTTGATTTGAGATTTCTAGCAATGATGTTGTCCTATGCTGATTTGAGCGATTCTCTGAGTCCTGCCACTTTCCCATGTAGTATGTGTTATCAAAAACATCGCGAAGCATCAAGTTCTAAATGTTCTCAAACGATATAATATCCGAAGAGAGTGATAAGAGTTATAAGAAATGTCTCATCACACTGTTAGGTGGATTAAAAGCGTTTTTAATAAAATGAAACAAATTTGTATCGTCATTGGTGTGAGCGCTTACCTTCAAATTTTCTCCAGATTTTGAAATAGTCGAAGTGCTTATAACAACATAGTGTGTGATGGTATCATAAAAAATCAGAAGAAATTTTCTGTCTTACTCATTTGATTCAATTTTGGGTGACTTGGTCAAATACCACTAATTTTGGATTTGAAAGTTTGTGGTTGAAATGGTGCTCCAATTCAAGAATCCAAGTTTACTTCAATTATGTTATTATGATGAATCTTTAAAACGTAAATACAAAGGATCATGTTGTCGTTTATAAATGCGATATTTCCATGGAAATTTAACAAAAGACTAAAAAACTTGTTTGCCATAACACATAGGATAATTTTCTGAAAACCCATTTTTATGAAACTACCCGAAAAAAATTGGAAAGTCCCCGTGGACATACTAGGGAGAGGGAGTAGGGGTACAGGAATTGTCCACGCTTGCCCACGGAGGGAAAGGAGGGGGTTAAAAACAAAGGTTTTTTGTCCACGTGGAATATGAACGGCCCCTTATTGGATAACCGTTGTTAGGATGTAATATTGTTTCCACGTCTTTGACTTTCATATTTCCCGCAACGTCACTAAGCGATTTTTTGTTAATTTCTTGTTAAGTTAGCTTTTTCCCCTATGTTAGTTATACTGTAGCAAAATTATAGTGTTAGTTTTTGTTGAAATTCTCTCTAGGTTAGGAATCGGCGTTTCAGTCTGTTTTTAATAAAGAACTCCTGTATGTTTTCTTCTCTAAATTGGATTCCTTAAGAAAGGTCCAATAAAGACCGAAACATTGGAAGAAGAGAACATACAAGAGATCTTTATTAAAAACAGACTGAAACGCCGATTCCTAGCCTAAATAAATAAAACAAACAGTCGAAAACACAGCAAAGTTTGTTGTAAAAATAAGCTATGAAATGTATCATTTGGAAGTCTGTAATCTGTTGGTACAAAAGCCATTTTCTATTCTATTCTATTCTAATCCTTACACAGCCAGTATTGAAAAGCATCCTGGAAACCACCACAGTTATTCTTTAGTGTTTTCTTGTCAACATTAATATTTGAAGCATATTATAATATGTCGCAAATATTAAAACGGCCAGGCCTACTGTGCAGAATTGAGTTTGAAGATGTTTCAATATTATACGGTAATTGAATTATTCATTTAATAAATAATTCAACCAACGAATCGATTTGAAACTTGAATGAGGAAGAAACGAGGACAACCGTACCGACCGTTTCAGTTTATAGGGGGTTAGGATGAAACGTTGGGAGTGACTGCTAAGAAGATTAATGTCACTCCTTTGGTCCTTTGGGATGGGACAGAGGTATTTACACCTAGCCCTGGCTCATTAAGCCTAAGTTAAAGCGCCTTTAACGCTCTTTAATCTGTTGGTACAAAAGCCATTTTGTGAATTAAGATGGCGACACCCGGTTTAGATAAATTATTTATAACTTCAACAATAAGAGTATTTCCGGAATGAGAAAATTTTGTAGTAAATGTATAGTGATAGATATAGTGATATGATTATAGAAATATTGCTGAACCGGACGTTGCAAATTGGTCTTCGAAATGGCGTCACTCATCGATTTCCGTCATCTACTCGTCAAGTCCATTTCAAAAATACCCTTATGGCTACAGTTATAGAGATTTTCGCTCGACCGGAAGTTGCCATCTTTGTTTAAAAATGGCTCCAAACGTCAATTTCCATCGACTGCTTGTCAAGCTCGTTCCCAAAATACCCATATTGTTAGGATTCTTCAGAATATTGCTCAACTGGAAGTCGCCGTCGTAAAATGACGCCAAACATCCATTCCCATCATCTAGTCGTCAAGCCCGCTCCAAAAATAACCATATTTAAGGGGTTTTCGGGAATACTGCTCAACCGGAAGTTGCCATCTTTGGTTTCAAAATGTTTCCAAATATGCATTGTCATCGTCTACTTGTCCATCTTGTTCCAAAAATACCCATATAGTTGGGATTATCGAGAATATTGCTCAATCAGAAATCACCATCTTGGATTTCAAAACAAATTTTTAAATATCCATTTTCATCATCTACTGGTCAAAACCATTCCAAAAATACCAACATTGTTAGGCTTATCATGATTATTGCTGGATTTGATAATGGCACCAGACAACCATTTCCATCATCTACTGGTCAAGTCCGTTTCAAAAATATTCTTATTGTTTAGGGTTATCGAGAATATTGTTCGACCGGAAGTCGCCATATTGGAAATCAAGAAATGACGCCAAACATCCATTTCCATTAATTACTCGTCAAACCCGTTGTTAAAATACAAATATTGTTAAGGTATATTTATTAAATTTTGTGAACTGTTTTGATGAAACGAATTGAAATACAAACGTAAAGCAAACTTTTCTGCAAACTAAATGCCAATAAATGAACACGTTTTTCATGAACAAATTCTATTTACGAACCCCCAGTTTGGTTAGTAAATGGAGGTTCCATTTCTGAAACTATTTAGAATAAACCTAATTGATAGAAATTCATTGTGTGGTGAAAATGCAGACAAACAGATTCTAAGGTATCCCTACCAACATAAAGACACTAATTTATCATCTTTTTAAATTTATCGGTAAATAGTGTCTTCAGCAAAGTTAATAAAAAATTCTATTAGGTTGCAATTGAAACAATATTTTCATCTTTGGATAAAAAAGTTTTTCTTGAAATGGGAATATCCCCATAATAATTGTTAAGTTATTATTCGGCTTTGACGCGCTATTTAGTTTCACGTCACTTTGCTGGTAACACCTAAGCAAAGAAACATCATTGAAAATCAGTAAATCGTTTTGACAGTCTTTTTTTATTTGAGACCACTGTGTGGTACTAGGCATTGCGCTAAAAAGTGAAGCGGAGTTGAAAGGGTGCTACCGGTGTATACAGGCTGTTTGGTTCGTGGTTAAGAACCTTTCGAGAGGTGATTGACTGTCATATTTGGAAGAAAAAATTGTTCTACACATACCATCAAATCTCAACCGTTACAGAGTTATTGAACTTTTTGTGTAAAAAATCTATTTGTCTTAAAATACCTCTAACTCAAAAAGTATACTTTGTATTTTAAATCTTTTAATACCATTTGAAAGGTGAGAAATTTTCCTATTGAATGGTGTTCTCATATCTTTCATTTAATTAGATTTAATTACCTTTTAGTTGTAAAGTAGTTGAAAGCTAGTGTTTTGAGGCGGTTTTCGTTAATTTTCTCAAAACAATGAATTATGATTATAGCAATATCTATTATCCAAAAGTGGGGTTTTAGGACGATTTATAATTTGTTCTTAAACATCATATTCCTATCTCTTCTCATTTTTTAGTAATTTCATTGCTAAACTTTTCCTTTGATTGACTTGCAAGTGCTTAACTGTAATCTGAAAAATATACTTTATATCGTTATTTGCAAGGTTTCATTGAAAAGCTAAGAAAATTTTCTATCGATTTATGCACGAATATCTCTTAGTTAAGGGTACTAAACGACTTTTTACTAGTAAAATTGCTTATAATTAGCGTTTTTCGAGGAGTTCTCTAACTATTCTAATTATTAATCTACAAAATTAATCGTTACTATTGTTCATTTGGCGCCCCTCAACATTCTCTATAACTTGTTATTTGACACTTTATCCATATCTCTTTTCATTTCGCTGCTATTTAATAGTTAACACAGCATGATCTCACCACAAATGTAGTGGGTTCGAAATCGTTGTTTTTGCATATGAAACGATGTGATAAAAATGATTTTGCGTCGAAACAAGAAGAGGTAATTGTATGGAGTCAAAGAAAGAATTGTAGAACTTGCTGAGATGCATTATTTACATGATAATAATTATCCCTAATATTTACTATTTTAAGAAAATTAACGAAATCGCTAATAATAACACTAACTTTAAACTAATTTACTTCTAAAAGAATGCTAAATTCACTTAACTGTAACGTATTAATACATTTCTCTCTGTAAAATTTTCTTGGCTATCGAATGAAAAGAAAAAAAGTACGATAAGTGCTACACTTTTTCAATTAGAGCTAGTATTAGTGAAAATGAGATAAAAATAGCCAAGTTCAATAACCCAAACACATGAAAACCAGAAAAGATAAGTGCATCATGTCAAAGAACGAATTATGCAACTCTTCAAGACTAATAATCTGAATTAATAAAATGATGATGTCAACTATAAAGATTTTCGAGAAATGAACGAAAAATCGATCAAAATTGTTAAATTTTAAATAAATTACTTTGAAAAGGCTACTTAATATCATTAGCTGAAACATGTGAGGGCATCACTCAATGGGAAATTTTCTCACCTTCCCAATTGATCTAAAAGACTTGAAATATAAAGTATACTTTTTGAGTTAGATGTATTTTAAGACAAATAAGTTTTTAACATAAAAAGTTCCAAACCTCTGTAACGGTTGAGATTTTATGGTATGTATAGAACGATTTTTTTTTCCAAATATGACAGTGAATCACCCCTCGAGAGGTTCTTAACATGAACCAAATACCCTGTATAAGGGATTCCATGAGAATATGGTCGATCATAAAATATGAACTTTTTCGATTCGAACAAAACTTTGTAGTAGTGTTCGGTTTATAAATTTTGATGATTTCGAATTAGAACATTCTGACACCAGATCAATTTTGAAAAGGGCGTAGAACACCCGATTACCGTACTTTATGCAGCAAAACTATCTGAGAAAGAGTTATAGGGAAGGAGAATTTCTGTACGAAAAAATATGCACTGAAAAAAAAAGTTGGGTATCATCCTGCACAAAAACGAAAACTTTGTTAAAAATTAAATTACTATCAGCAATAAAGCTTTTCCAACGATAACTTTAAACATGTCTTCAAATTTCATACAAATTGGCAAGCAAAACGATAATGTTATTACAGTATGTGATTCAAAATATCATTTCAAATCAATGTGTATTTATCTAAAATCTTCCAAAATGTTGATTGCTGACAGTTCGAAAATTATCACATTTTGGGAGGTTTTAGTTAGATGCATTTTGATTTGAAATGACATTTATAATCATATTCTATAATTAAACTACAGTTTTTCTCTGTAAATTTGTAGGAAATTTGAAAACAAGCTTTAGGAAAACGTTTATTTATAGTTTCTCCATAATGCAACTACATTTAAAATGTTTGCTTTCTTTTTAGATTTTAGTTGACACAAGATAAAAAAATTAAAAGGTGGTTTTTTTAATATAATCTTTTAACACAAATTTTCGTTTTATGAAAAATGTTACACCTTTTTTTCCAGTGTATATTTTTTCATGCAGAAGTTTCCATTCCCTGTAACTCTTGCCCAGATAGTTCTGCTGTATAAAATACGGTAATCGAACTAAATCCTTTCCGTTCGTTTCCGACCAGTTAGAGCATATTTGCGCCACTTAATAGTGACAAAGAGATCATCTTCTTTAACCGTTATGTGTCCATCAAAAAAATACCTTTAACAGAGTGACATGGTATCATAATCTGAAAAAGTACCCGTATACCCATGGCAGAGAAAACGATTTCCTGTTTAGCCACATGGCCTAGACTTTTGATTTATGAATATTTGGAAAATTATTCTCAAAGTGTTTTACAACTAAAACTTTTGTTATTTTTAACAAAAAAAAATAAAAGTATATAACCCCCTAACGCTCTCACCAAAAAGTTGGTATAAGTCAGAAATGATCCGATGTTTTCCCCACATTCCTAATCTAATCTAGCTTTGATCGGTATTGTCGAAAAAGTCATAACGCGTACGTACATGCTTGTTAGCTACTCCAATCTTCAACCGAGGCCATGTACCAAATGAGAGGACAAATATTTGTACTTGGCATTAGGCATCGATTTTTCACTTGACAATGTGTACCAACGTATGACTTTCCTGACGAAGCCTTACCAACTCACGTGTACGCACGCACTGTGCGGTCGTTGTTGGGTAAAGCGCCTATTTAGAGTACTATTAAGGATTACATCACTAATTCATTAATTACTCGGCCAACAATAGATGAAATGCGTATAAATTGGCATTAACAGCCTTGCTTCGTTGTTAAGAACTAAATAATACAAATGACCTGTAAATGATTAAATGCTCGCGTTTGAGCACAACGAAAACTCGAATCGGATGCCCCGATTGTTGCCCTACAATTTGACCCAATGCGTTGAACAAAGATGGCGGACGCTGCTCTAACCAACAACTTTCAATGCTTAGTGATAATAGAAACACGGCGAAAATAGGCCCATTACCCTATATTGCTACATTTTCTCTAGTGGCGCCGCTTGTCGCAATGCCTCAAGACACAAGCTTTTTGTTTACATTGCTGCCTTGTCCTTGCTCATTTCCACAGCGACGTCGTTCTTATCCGGCTAGCATCAGGTGTGGTGCGGTATACGCTACTAATCGAATTTTGGCGTTTCTAATTTTCTTATTATTCCCCTATTGTTGCGTCTGTCGGGCGTAATGCTTATCGATGCGAAAGCAAACCAGCAGCTAAACCAGTGGTTTTCAACCTTTTTCGTTCCATGTACCCCTTTCCGAATGTTGATCCCCATGAAGTACCCGTTTCTAAAAATTGCTTACTATCATTACCCTGTCAGAAAGAAAAAATGATTTTCAATTGGATGAAAACCATAATTTTCCAATTGGAGACCTGTTCCTGAGCACTCTCAGCAAGCATCTCAATTCTTGACACACTGAACAATATATAAAGACAAATATTCGACGGGAATGCTAGGATAACAATAATTTAATTTACCCTTGGGGGTGAATTCACCCCCGGTTGAAAATCACTGAGCTAAACGTTCAAGTGCTAGTCAGTCGAACGATGGTTTTTTTCCCGATAAACCTTTCGCCCGTGGTGCCGGATGGAAATGACAGAACTTTTCCTGTCGGCTTAATTGAAGCGCTTTGGAGAAAAAGAGGATTAATGGTTTGGGTGATTTGGTCGATTTCTTCGGTTTTGTTCAATAACAACTGTCAACCGAGGGATTCAATTAGTGCACGCTGCGTAGAACTATGTTTTATGTTTGAAGTTACTATCCCTAAGCAGAAATTGGATTCAAACCATTTTGTGCGTGAAGGCTACAAAACCTAATTTGCGTTTCGGTTTCGTCTCATCAGTATCTGACATTGATTTAGCGTACCCTATAGTGATGAGTCGAAATCAAAACGCGAATTCCTAGGTTTGCTGAAGTTGGGTCTTGTGCCCATTAAGCGCAAAATGGTTTACAACCAATTTTGTCCGTAGAGAAAAATATAGCATAGTGCTGACGTTTCGGCTTGCTATCTGAAAACCAGGTTTGTTTTCACTATGTTTCTCATCAGCAAATAGAACGTCAGTACTTGCTGGACGTCGCTTCTTTGCTTGTAAGCAGTTGATTAGTTGTGAACACAAGTAGTGTTACAATATTTGGATTAGCGTGTATTTATCACCAAGTCATACCCAGATACTGATGATAAGAAAACGAAGCCGCGAATTCCAAGGTTTTCTAAAGTTTAATACAATTAATGCATTTTTACATACATATATGACATTTGCCAGCAATAACTCTATCGGGTGCCTGGTTCATTATGTAATGTTTCTTCAAACATAAGCTTTGCACCGAATCTTCTAGAGGGCACTGTGATAATTAACAAGAGTTTTTACTATATTATACTCTTATGATTCAAAATCTGTTCTTAAATTGTCGAGCCATCGTAATTCGTTACTGGATATTCAGCAAAATTGTACTCCTAGCAAAAAACTTCTGGAAAACAATATTGCACCATCCGGCAGACGAAGACGAAATCGTTGAAAAGAAAAAAAAACTTGACGTTCCATTAAATTTAATTTTCTAAGGATGGCTACCAAAACTCCTAATCGAATTGGTTTGCAGCCAAAAGCATCCCTTGTTCCGCCGAAAGACCCGCGTATAATCAAACTGCACGATCCTATTCAAAGGTCCTCCACCCGAACAACAGCCATTCGCGAACATGCGAACCAGAAGTTTTCCCCAAAGAATACCACTCACAGAATTTACAAATTGAACGGCAAGGAAAACAAAGCGAACAGCAGCCTCGCTCTTTGCCGCCTCACTTCGCCGCCAAAGGGACTGCCAGTGCGCATGCGGTCTGAGACCTTGACTCTGGTTTTCTCTTCAGAGCCTGCATACACCTAGCCCCAACCCGCAGGGGAGCGCAAATCAGACAACCCAGAGCATCGGTGCCCTACGTTTCTTTTTTCCTCTAAAAGGAAATAAACACAACATTGGATGCTGGCTGCTGCTGATGCTCACCAATACCATTGAAGCCACGGTCACAGCGCAATACATTTGCTCAGCTATGTACTATTGAGAAGAAAAAAAACAAGGAGAGCGAACGAGGATGGTAGAGTCGAGACCTTCACACAAATCAGATGACGGAACCGTGAAATCACATGGGCAGAACGCGATGGCACAGCAAAGAAAGGCCTTTCATCGCTTTTCAAGTTCATGTCCGTGAATATCATCGAAGTTCTGCTGGTGGCTAATGCTGGACCACGCGCCCTCTACTTTGGGGTTTGAGCGGAATGGGCTTTGTCGTTGCGGTTGCGGTCGGAATGGCGGAAAAAAGCTTGTGGTTGGTTTCTAGCTACATGCAATGCCAGTTTTGGATGCTGCGGTTTCAGGGTCGGTGGCATTAACAATGCCCCGATGCTGATGACTGTTCTGCTATCTCATTTTGGATAGAAATTTAGACGGAAATGCAGTGACACGTAATCTCGCTTGTCAGAGAATTTATTTCAAGGACACGGGTTTTTTTAATTCCGTTCTGGGGAGAATGGGTGAAGAAACAGAAACATCGAATTGTTTTTGTTGACATCATAATTGGACCCGTTCCAATAAAATAAATTTAAGTTCATAGAATTATACGCGCATTTCCCCCAAGGATTGCCTCTGCAATTATTTTAAGAGCGCGGCGTGAAATAGATTTTATTTTTGGGCCGCTTTTGCGGAAGGTGCAACGTTCGGCAGTTATATGATACGACTCGGATGTAGTGAACAAATAATTAACCGGAATGCAAACAAGAGATTCGCTCAAAGAAACGTTAAGCAGCTGTGAAAGTATGCTATTCCGAATTCCACTAAACAGGTCCGCCTTTGGGTGCAGTGGGTGCAATGAGCGGCTAATTGTATCTTAAGGTTGGGAGTTCCAGGACTCTGTAATGTGAGGAAGCGAAATGTCATTTCGAAGAAGCAAATAGCGAACATTAAACGCAGACTTATTTCTGTCACTGCGGATGTAAACTGACGCCATGTTTAATGATGCAAAATACGTATTGGATTCGAGAGAAATTCTTTTGAGCTATCCAATATTTGACTTGCATATCTATTAATGTGATCCGGATATCCATTACTTTTGTTTACGATAAACGCGCGACTCGATAGAAAGAGATTTGAACGTATATCAACCCGTTTGAATTTTCCTGTTATAAATGAGAGCACGATTCAGCTTTGTGCGAATTTCGCGTTTGTTGTTATCAAAAATAAGGATGTATTTCTCGAACAGTCTTAGAGTGAATTTAAACGGTAGAGTGTCATACAGTTATAATTAAAATTCATTAAATAATAATCCAGGAATTGCATGTATTTTGGTACGTTAGCCTTTCAGCAATATAACAATCACGATCGCAAATAAGCATAATAAACGAAGGTACCGCCCGAAATAATTTACTTTCTAACTCTGTTCGAGCGAATGCTATAAGCGAGCAATTCAAATTCGAACAAAAGTAAGTACTGTTACTTCTATTCCTGCAGTGGTGATCGTTTGTGTCGATATGTGGATGAAAAAAGTACTTGCTCTACGTTCTAATACCGTAACGGTTGACATGAAGTATTGACGTATCCGGCCGTCTGAACGTTTATTGAACGTGACAATGGAGCTTAAGCTGACGAAAATATCCATTTCTATCGCATGAGAAATGCAATACGTTCACTGTACCGTGTTTTTTTTGCGAAAGCATGCGATAAATTATCTACGCGAAATAGTGCTGGTGGAAGGGTTACATTGAAGTGAGATACAATTTTGTGTGTACAAGTGTGAAAAACGAAGCTTACAGAAATGTAGTAGAGCTGTAAAACAAATCAAAAATCTGTATTTGTAATCCTCCTGAAATTATAGGTCTTTTGGGAATGTCCTCTTAATTTTTTCTTAGATATCGTAGATTATAGTTTAGCTAACATTTAGGGAATTGTTTTTATGGTTGAAAGAAAGATGGCGAATGTTAAAGCTACTATCAGTTCAGAGACAGTTGCAGTCAGACAGGGTCAGTTCCAAGGAATCCAGAGTCTTCTTCCAGCAATAAAATCCAGCCATTTGAATAGCGCAATTTGTACTTCTCGTCGATGCACTGCATGATGGTTTGCGTGAGAAGAGTGTTTTAAACTTGCCATGCCGTGATAGATGAGAATAAGAATATCAACAACTTTATTGATTTTGTTGGATATTTTTGGCAAATTTAAAGCTAAGAGAAACGAAAACAATGAAATTTAAAGACGGATAGGTTTGCTAGAGCGAATCAGTTTTAAACTCAGCACGGAAGACTAGGACTAGACAGGCTCATATGGATATGATGGAAAGGAAATGTGAAGAATCCTTTGCCTTCTGCTAAGTAGGAGTTGGGCGTTGCATCCAAGTCTACTGCAAGGTCGTTGATAGAACATTACTCATCATCATGTTTTACCGCCGACGCCGGCGTTCTCTTTATAATACCTATCCGGCTTTAAATTTTCGTTTCTCTTAGTCTTACTTTTGCCGAAAATAGCCAACAAAATCGATACAGTAGAATCTTGTGGCAATTAAAACATAGTAACAATATCAACAACATGATCCAAAAGAATTGTGTCAATGTTGGCATTCCTGTCTTCTGACTAGGTACAGGTGATCTACGTACCCTAATACAAGATACAGTTCAAATGATGTCCTGATGCAGCTTGATCATCCCAACGTATTTGTTATGAAATGTAGATAATGTATTGTAAATATATATGTTTAGGCAGCGCAAGGATTCTGGAATCGCAAGGTCTGCCGTCGTCTATGACTTTCAATGGAAACACAGCTTCCACATCACGAGACATATGTGCACTTTTTTTTCGGAAAACTCTGGGTGCTATCGATGTCAATGCAACGATGATTACCAGAGCTTCCACTCGACTTAAGTCATCTTTCAATGCAGGACTCGACGGGTTCCCCTCCGCTATTCTGAAAAGGCACATCGAAGTTTTGGTTACTCCTCTTCTTCACATCTTTCGAGCATCTGTTGATAGAGGTATTTTTCGATTTTGCTGGAAATCAGCGAACAGGTTCCCAGTCCATAAAAAAGGCAATAAGCGAGACGTCAATAGTTACCGTGGAATAACTTCATTGAGTGCTGTTTCGAAGTTGTTTGAGCTGGTGATTATGGAACCTCTTCAGGCTCACTGTAACCAGTACCTAAGCGACGAGCAACACGCTTTACGTCTGGACGATCAACAGCATCTAACCTGTTATGTTTAAAATCCTACATAACAGAGAGTATGGAACGTCGCGCTCAAACCGACGTTGTTTACACTGTCTTATCTGCCCCTTTTGACAAGATAAACCACGATATCGCAATAGCAAAACTGGAGAGATTTGGAAACTGACCGAGAGATTGCGGTTGCCATAGAAGAATGCCAGGCCCCTACATTCACTTCTATGTCTGGAATATCTCAAGGAAGCTACTTGGGGCCGTTGATGTTTCTGATATACTTCAATGATGTACATCTAATTCTGAAGACTCCACGATTGTCCACGGATGACCTCCAGATTTTTCGCGTAATTCGTTCAATTGAATATTGCAGATTTCTCCAACAGCAGTTTCAAATCTTTGCTGATTGGTCCAATACGAACCGCATGGATGTAAACCCGAAGAAGTGCTCGGTAATATCTTTT
The DNA here is from genome assembly GCF_030247195.1 of Topomyia yanbarensis. Lineage (NCBI taxonomy): Eukaryota > Metazoa > Arthropoda > Insecta > Diptera > Culicidae > Topomyia > Topomyia yanbarensis. The sequence goes on along the minus strand of NC_080672.1, from coordinate 312,006,615 downwards.
TCTAGGAAGAAAGATTCGAATTATTTTAACGAGCACTGGGATGCATCTTCCAGATAGCCAAAAACTTTACGGATGTTTATTGTCTCAAATCGCTTACTGCTCTTTATCCCGATCAATTCTAGAATATTGCCCTGAAGTGTGGAGCGCAAACTATAATAATGACGTTGAGAGAATTGAAAGTGTGCAACGTCCCTTTTGACGTTTCGCGGTCCGTAGATTGCCGTGGAGAGATCCTGTCCGACTATCTAGCTATGAAAACCGGTGTCAGCTGATTCAACTAGGCCCATACATGTTCGAAGAAATACCGCAAGAACTCTGCAAGATCATATAGATGCCCCAGCTATTTTGGAACAAATCAACATAAACGTCGCACCTTGAGCACTACGCAACAACATTATGTTCCGATTACCATTCCGACGCACTAATTATAGTATGTACGGAGCCATCACTGGTCTGCAACGAATTTTTAACCAGGTAGCTTCAGAATTCGATTTCAACGTTTCTCGACAAACTCTATGTATACGTTTTTCCAGACTTTTTAATCAATTCGTTAACATCACTTGACCCTTTTTATTCTTTGTTTTTAATTACTGTATGATTATTGTTTTTGTGTTCGACTTGATTGTTAGAAATAAGATTAGTATTAAGGTGAACATCATTGGGGCTTTAAAATGCCTGTTGATGTATTAAACAAATAAATAAAAATGCAACGTGGTGGACGGAATAAATGAATAACAGAATAAATTGTAAAATAAAAGAAATACAGGTTTTGAAAGAAAGGTGGAAATATATCTCAATAAAATCACAACACCATATGAAAAGCCTTAAGGCTTATAACGTCTACAAATTTTTGCGAAGCCGACATTGACCTAGTTTTAGCGTAAATAATAGTCCGCACCGCACAGTTGTGGGAAAGAACACTTATGGATTATCAACTCTTCAAAAACATTAGAGATTTGGTGTCTTCAGTAAGTTTAGTATGATATCACGGTGTTCCTAAAACCGTTATTAACAAAAAAATGACCATAAATTTGTCATACGGCATTCGAAAGATACAGTATCCAAGCATCTTCTCAGTGAATTTCAAAATGATCCACCGAGGGATTCGAGAGAAATTGCAATTTGAAGTTTTATGACACGTTTCATACACACCAAAAAAATCTGAATTTTATCGTTGACGTAATTGTAAACATGACACAATTCAACAAACCATAATTTACGAAATGACGGAACATTACCGTGTTCCGTTTAATTTTACATGAAACATATGCTTTACATGCGCAATGACATAAAATTACACTTCCTACCATTCAGAACAAACGCTGTATGAGAAGTAAAATTACACAATTTACGAAATTAAACGTCATGTAAAATTAAAATCAAACGTAAAACTAAGTCATTTTTGATGCTCGTATATGTCATGGTCAGGAGACGTAAATTTACACTATTTTTTTAGGTGTGTAAGGCTACCAGCAAACACCCACGGGTTTGGTCCTATCTCTACAAACAAAAATTTTTTTGTCTACTTATTTAGTACATGGCATTCGAAAGATATAGTAATCAAGTATATCTCCTGCAAGTTTGAAAATATTTCATAGATGGAATCGAAATTTATAACGGTTTGGATGTGGTATGCGGTCATAGATGGGTTTTCTACCAGACTTCAAGCGTGAATCCATGTTTGTCCATTGACTATTTAGATCGTTTATACGTGCCGCGGTTTTTAAAGGAAAACCTGACCATTTAATTACATAAATATAATGTACAAAAGGTGTTATTTATATGGTTTACTGAAAAAATATGAAAATAGGGTTGTCTACCAAACGTTAAATATAATGTGTAAATTAAAAAAATGGATAAAAGTCGGAATGTTTACTTCAAAAGGCCATATTTCAATGGTTTGTTGACCGATTCTAATTATTTTTTCATTATTGAACAAGTAGACGTTTCATCGTTAATTTTCATTAAGAAGAATATTGAGAGCAGAAGGGACGTCTGTGCTATAAAAACAAAATTTTACAAACATTATATTTGACACTACAGCACTTCAATGCGTCTTATAGTGATAGAACAAAATGAAACATTTTCAAATTACTTGGAATTTCAAAATCGAACAAGATCAAATGAGTCCGAATATAACAGAAATAGCTGACATTCCGAAATGTGACACAGCTTCAGAAATTAGCCATGATCTCGCCACATAGAACCAATATAGAATTTTCGAAAAATACAAATTACTTAAATAACACTATGTTGGGATCGGGTTCTGATGAGACCGAGTCGTAACGCAATTGCAATGACAAAATCAAGGTACGGTTACACGATATGACATCGCGTACTAACGAAAACTATACTGCAAAGTTCATGTCACGATACGACATGGTAAAATTCGTCGATTTTAATAAATGGACGAAAATTTTTGTCCGAAAAATGATGATGTAGATGATGATATAGGAACCCACTATCAGTGCATGGAATACTCCAGTTGCCGCGGATGCTTTGAACGGCAAAGATAAAATCACTGTATGAAGGGTCAAAAGGGAGTGGATCCATAAACTGAATCATTTATGCGTTATCCGGAGGGGTATAGAATCTCTTTCCAACGATAAGACTAGTTTAATGACGCAATTTCCAGTACTTGTTATAGTACTTCCTGATGGTTTCTGTAAAAAGGGAGCGTCAATCTGAGTACCGCTTTCAGTAAGAATATCAACAACAAACGCATAATCCCGAAGAACTGTTTGGTTAGTGAAGGTATTCTTATCTTTTGACTGGAAGCTGGCGACCCGCGAGTTGTAACTTGATTGATACACTTCCAATCCAGTAATAATTTATTATTAAAAGTGAGAGCCTTTTTGACTATTGTGTTGTTTATTACAATTTGAGTTGACAATAAACAATCAAACCTTTTTTAATCTACTGTAGCTGTGAAAATCTAAATATTTTCAATTGACTTATGCAAGTGCCTTCCTCACAGCAGGTTTAAGAGTAACGGTTTTTTGTTATTCGTTTATTATTCCTTTATATTACCACTTTCTGCTTGTGCAACCGGAATAGTGTTTTTTGTCGTGGATTTTGGCCATAGCTAAATGGATTTAACATTGCGGCTGGCTGAGCCTGAACAAAAGTGAACACTTCATCTCTTCAGAATCTGCCACTTGACTAATGGACTTACGCTAGTGCAAAATTGGAAACACTACTTGTGATCACACTAAACGACTCCTAACTTATGAAATCCCCTGAGAGAAGTTCTGTTTGTTGGTGGGACATATTGAAATAGATTCTTGTTTTTAGCCAACAAACCAATACGTAGCGATATACAATATCCAACCCTAAGGAGAAAATTAGTTTAAAACCACTTTATGCGTAAAGGACACAAAACCAAACTACGGAAGGGGTCCAGGAATTTTCGTTTCGATTTTCTCCTTAGGGAGAGATATTACATATTACAACGTTTTCAACATGTCTCATCAGCAAACTGAACTTGAAGTTTACATAGAATAGGGTACGGAGAAATTGACTTTCATAATTTCTCCCAGAGTGCCCCCTAAAAATAATTCGAAATGGGATAAACAAAGTCACAAAGACCACGACCTGACGCTTGTGGAAAAAATTATTAAGCAGAAACCGATTGATACAATTGATAAAATATTCAGTTTTTCTAGCACCACTGCTGTTGGCTGTCGAATGATATGCTATTGTTTTTACTTCCTCTTATTGTGTCTAAATCAATGATCTGAGCTATTTGAGCACTTCACAAGAGTTTTGAGAGATAAAATGAGGCTTCTTTTGTACACAATAAGAGAAAGTTAAAAATTTGGTTTATTCGACCATCAGCAGCAGTGATGCTAGCAAATTTAAATTTTCGTATATTGTCAGAGAATTATTCGTTTTTATCTTAATAACTTTTTCCCCAAGCGTCAGATCATTTCGTGGTTTTCGAGACTTTGTTACCCTGATAAATTTCCTATAAAAATCACACATCGCTTTATTTTTATGTGGTAATGGTCGACTTTTGGAAGAATTATTTGTTAACTGTCATTTCCACAGTCGAAATCCCATGTAAACTTTAATCCGTAGATGCAAAAACATAGTTTCACTACTCGAGTTTAGAATTTGCACAGTTATTCTAGAACCCAAACAGAATCAAGAAAATCGCTCCAGGCATTTTTGTTTTTGGTTTAATCGTGTACCACTCTACTGATCATCCCATTAACAATCTTCCAATATAAAAACTTTGTATTACATCGTGTCGACTTGGGTACAACACAAACCACCACGCATATTCAATTCGATATCTTAAAACTTTTCCTGGCAGCCCCCCCTCCCTTCAATCATCCAGCCTAGCCGCTCCTATGACAACCTCCCATCCCGTAATTCCACACCCGAAGATGCTTTTTTATTGCTCTGCTCCACTTCAGCCAACCGGCGACAGAATGAAACATCCTAATCTTGGTGCTTAAATTCACAACGGCACCACAGCAAAGTTTTCCTTTTTTGGCACTTACTTTCATTCTCGCCCAACTGTCGACTGTTCCCATCGTAAATACGGACGAGCGAAAAAAAATGCGTAGAAAAACCAAATAGCATTTCACGTCTATTTCCCTGATCCCACAAACAAACCGTATTTCCACGCCTAGCTCATCGGCTGTATGCTGTGGTGTGATGCGGTGAATCCCAGCCGAAAAGATGTTGAGATAGGACACATGTTATTTTCCTGTTGGAACGTTGCCGTCCATTCCGTTGTATACCATGGGCCTTGAGAGAGGAGGCAAAGTCAATGTCATTGCCACTATAGTATGCTAGTGCGTTTTTCGATTGCATTTCCGTTTTCCTCCCTACATCAATTTACGGAATTGAAAGTCACACTGGTTTGGATAGTTGTTTAATTGACTAATTTTTACGTTTTGTGTGGAACATACTGCTTTCTGAAGATGGTCCACGTTTCACCCATGTGTTTGTTTTGGTTACTCTCCGGGCAGGAGAAAAACAAACCCGGAACGGAATTTTAACGTCTAAGCAAACGGAGGCTTCCGGATAAACAGATTTTTGGATGGTTGTCGACAACAAACAACTTGAGGATGTGTTTATCTCCCTAGCAATGCGATCACGTATTAGTAGCTTTTTTGGCAACGGTAATGAATAGTTTCGTGAAGGAGGGGTGAGCATGGCATAGTTGGTAAATCAATAGCCTTATACACCGCTCACCTGCGTTCGATACCCAACTTCACACACATAGGATTAGAAAATTTGCTAGACCGAAAAAAGAGACAAATGACCCTAAAATCTCCACGAAAAAGTTTGGAAAGGCATGTTAAAATTCTACGTTATCCTTTTTAGAACATATGATAACATATTCGCAACATAAACTAGTTAAATATCTCTATATTAGAAAAGTTTGATTATCACTCCTAATGATTATCTAAAAAGCCTTGGTGTACCCTACTGCATTGAAGTTGATGTTGATAGCAGCGACGCCCCGCAATGTGGACTCAAATATTTTCGCTCGTTAATGTTCACGATGTTTGACTCTGGCACGTCACTCACGTCCAATTTAATCACACTTTGAATATTTATTGATAAAAGCTGCGCACATAGCCAGACCAGAAAAACAGTTTTATTTTTCGTTTTCTCGAACTCAACCCGTTCTGTTTCCCCCCTTAGTTCTCAAACAAATATTCAAGAATATGTTAACGGAGTGGTTATGGTGGCGAAGAGACAGACGACTTCTGACCTTGTATGAAGCTTACGCGTGCGGCGACGTCTGATTAGTTGGTGTGTGTGTGTGTGTGTGTGTGTGTGTGTGTGTGTGTGTTTGTGTCAAATCGTGAATCACCGAGCAGCGAATGAAATTCACAATTTTCCCACTCCCTCCGTCGGCAAGCAGTTGGAGAGGGGATGAATTTCTTTCGTGAAGATCCACCTTGAACTAGATATTAAAATATTATAACGCCTGTGGCGACGTAGCGCGAAAATGTTTTACGCTCGCTATTTAAGCCGATGAAAAGGAGAAGAAGTGCTCTCGCTGCTCAATCGGCTTTTGTCGGTTTTGTTGCTTGGGCTGGATCGTCAATTGCATTTCGTGAATGGAGTGCTAGACTTGAAGAGTTTTTATTTCGTTGATGGAGGTCATTGTTTCTGGGACTGCTGAGCAGAATATTACCGTCTGGCTTTATATGGTTCTTCATCAAATTACTATCCTTAATTGGTGACAAATGGTACATCAAAAATGTCACCTAACCGTAAAACGGGAAAAAATATACCTAGTCCCAATTAAGTACATAGCACCAGTCCGTACGCCTTATAAAAACATTCCTTGTTTATCTTTCATCTTCTAAAGTCAATCAAGCTGAGCATGACCCAAATTAGCTCGAGTGTCTTCTAGTTTAGGTGACACCCAGGCTTGGATCCCATCGCCTTCGTTGGACGTATGAATGAAAACAAAAAAAAACTGTGCCAGTACCCATAGAATAGACAAGTCTGTCTTCGTGAGACTACCCGCAGGGCAGCGCTGCGAAAATAAAATCCATTAACCTTTTGCACGTCATTTTTTATTTGAATTTTCAATCAGTAAAATGTGTACAGCTTAAATGAGTATCAACAACACAAACTGCAGTAAAAAATGTGTCTTCGAAAGATGTAAGGATCGGAATACCAGATTTTTATGACGTCCTGGCAATTGACAGTATTTTTTATGATAGCTTGACCAGTGCGAATCGGGGTTATGCGATGATCTTATGCTTTATGTAGGGGAGGGTGGGGAGTTGTGAACCATGGGGAGTTGTGAACACCGTCAATTCCCGCTAAGCTATACATGAAAAAATGTGATAACTACTTTTAAATGTTTCCACTGTCATAACGTCACTTTCTCATTAGCAAGTGTTTCATTAACTCATGTTCTTCGTGTTGAAGTAACTAGCGAATTAATACACCAAACAAGAAGTTTTTTTACTTAATTGTATTTGTGGTATGTAGAATCCCGTTATGCGGCTGATTTCAAAGTAAATTAGTGCAAAATATTCCTTGGGCAATTGGCTTTCATTGACAAAAAATTTTGGATGAAACTTTAGTGTGTCGATAGAGATACGTATTTTTCGAAGATATTTAAAGTGGGGAGTTGTGAACCACCATCAGATCACTTTTCCATCTCATCTTTAGTTTAGAAATATCTTAAAATTTATCTTCTATAGCCCTAATAAAAATGAACCGTAAAAATATTCCATTTCTTCTCAACTCCCCACGAAACTAGAAAAAGCCGATTCCACGCATTTCACGCATACTGCCATATCTCGAAGAAGATAACGATTATTTTAAATTACTTCAGTCTGTGGATCTATTAAGGTCCTTTACAAATACCAGGTCAGATTTCGACCAATGTTTATGGTAGTTATGCCCCGAAAACAAAACTATGTTTACAACTCCCCACCGCCCCTTATATATACCAACTTTAAAAAAGTAACCCAAACTTGTTTATTTTAAAATAGCTAAAAATGCTATTCGATATTTTCATTATAAAACGTTTATCATCAATTCTACGAAAAACGGTTGGATATCTCAGAATTTCGTAATATTTCATTTTATCGTTCATCATCAAAACATATTGGACCCGTATTTTTTATCTCATAATTTGGATGGTCCTTTCCACGTAGGAATGTGTTGTGTTAAAATTATGAATTAAATTCATGAAAAATATTACAATTCGGTGAACTGAATCATTTACGAAAATCATGACCAATTTCCTGAAATCGTGAATAATAAACCACGTATTCATGAACTATCACGTCATCGTGATATTTTATCCATGAGTTTATTATCGGAATTTCTTGCCGCGTAGTGTTGATTTATGTTTATGATTTCAGAATCCTAGTCATCATTTTCGTAATTTATATTCACGTTATCATGATATTTTATTCTTGAGCTTACCATCGCATTTTAAACGTAGTGTATTGTTACCCATGTTCATGATAACAGTTTTATTGTAATATTTCTCTTCACTACGTCGGAATATGTTATTTTTGTGTTGCTATGAATTTATACTCGGGGTAACGTGACGATATGAACTGGATGTAATAGATTAGGTATATTTTTTGTGAACTACATATTTCACGGACACGATTTGTGACTCGTTTTAGTGTTCTTTCCGGACAACATACGGTAACTTAAAAAATGCATTACGATGTTTGAAGCCCTAATAATATTCTTATATCTACTGCTCGTACTGCAAGCAACTGGGCACAACTATTTCATGAAAGAGCTTACGGCATAAAAATGATTGCATCCAAATTATGTGAAATAAATCACGTGAAAAATTCAAGACCATATGCAGAGTTGCATGAAAGTAAAAATGATTATTCTAAATATCAGGCACGCAAGACATATCGTGAATAATGTACTTTAAATCGTGAACCATTTCACGAATGCATGCTGTATGATTTTGTGAACTATTTCACTAATTGTAAGCCATGATTCAGAAACTAGCATTCATGAACCAGTTCACGGGTCCGTGAATACTATTTGATGATCTTGTGAACCATTTTACGAGCTCGAATGGTGAGCCGAAACGTTAGGAATCATAAACCTGTTCATGATATCATGAATAACACACTGAGATCTGTGAAATTATTCACGTAAGATATGAGGATCATGAACAAATTTGCATATTTTATGAATTACAGCGTGAAAGTGGAAACGTATTCTATGATTTTGTGACGTATTTCATGAGCACGAATGATGAATCGTGAACTATATGTTCTTAAGAATTATGAATTAATTTATGAGATAGGGATGGATTAATGAATAATATTCAGAGTTGTGTGATATAGTTCGAGAAAATATCCAGACTTTAATCTAACCCACAACCACAAAAAGCAGATGTAATAAATCATGAATAGTTAAGTACCGTAAACAGTATTCCTAAGTATACGAATAAAGTCACAAATTAACCTTTGGTTAATGAATAATGTTCATAAAGCCGTGAACGCATTTACAAACAGAAAAATGATTTGGTAATGACATAGCAGAAAATGATGCTCACAAAACAAAAACAAATATCCCAACAAATAAAAGCTTTATGCAGGCGTTACTGAAGCAACATTGAAAATAATTATAACATACATGATTTTTGTTTACGGTCCAGTTTTCATAACGTAAGAAACATGATTGTTTCAGAAATCGTGGCACTTTATTCATGAATTTGGGAACAACTTTTTTCATGCGCGTTAGATTGCATTGCATTGTGACGATGATTTTGGCGGATTGCACGCTGACTTTATCATGGTTCACTGCTGATTACTTAATACGAGTTACTTAGCAGATGGTAAGTAGGAGGTAATACCATTTCGATACATATTAAAACTTTAACAGCATGATAGCCACCATTACCGACCGCCCCCATCTCCATCGTTACCGGGGAAGGATAAAGGATATGGTATACGTGAAGTGTGCTTCACCTACTTCAACATTTAGAAGCGTGTAAGGGCTAGGATTCGTTTCAAGAAAGCGATGCGAATTGTAAAGCATCTTTTCGCATCTAGTTGTTTAGTTAGTCTTCGAGTAAACGATAACTCCAAACATAAAAGATCTTGTGTAGTCTTTTTAGTTTATTTTTAAACTCTGAACAGCTGGCTACCGAGAGTAACCTATGTTTTCTGAACAAAGACCAGCTGGCCTTGGGAGTATTGCTTAAGAAAGTTAATCATATCTGTAATTGAGTGGATCACCGGATTTTTAATAGTCAGGTTTCACTATTTGAACTCTATTTATACGTGTTGGGTTGGAAGGCACCGAATTTGTCATCACATAGTACGGACAAATAATTATGATAGCGCGAAATGATATAGTTCAAGGAAGTTTTTTCCTATTCTTCATACCGGAAGGCAACGTAGCTTGTTGTCAATAAGCGAATTTGAAACTAGATCCATGAATGCAGATGCGTCGTAACATTCCCAAAAATTTCGGAAGGGCATTTGTTTAAATTTAAAGAATCACTGATCAGCAATATATACACACCATAGGTACATGAAGCGATGAAAACCGTTGGAACAACTTCTTTTAAGACTCGCGTTAAAAGCAGATCATGTACCCAAAGACAGATCGTATAGTCTAACTTCTTTTGTCCCATCCTTCAAATAGGTGGGATCTTGACTATTCAACAAAATTTTTCGTGTTGTTCTTGTAGAAGATGTCATCTATATGGATTCTATAGTTGGAATTATACCAGAACCATATTCCTTATATGCTGGAACTGAATAATTAGCACTTTGTACCATCGCAAACCATTCCTTCGGCGTTCTTTTTCCTAACCTAAATAGTTATACTAGTAAGTTACAGCCAGTACTTCGATTGGCGATTATACTCGCTAAGATTGTCAGCAGTTTTTGTGCTGCTGAAGAACTACAAGCAACTGACAATTGTTTTCTATGATAGTTGTAATTGACGTAAAAGTGGTGGGTAAAGCGGGCATAATATTTTTAGATCGATATTTCTAATTAATTTTTTTTTGGTGAATTCTGGACTCCGGACTCTGGGCTCCCTTCTCAGGATTCTGGGTTCTGGTCGCTGAGCTATGGAATCTAAACTTTGGATTATCGAATCTGAACTCTGGATTCTGGACTCTGAGCTCTGGAATCTGGACACTAAGCTTTGGTCTCCCTATTTTTGGATTAGGGGCTCTGGAATTTAGGCTCTGAGCTCTGGATTATGTGCTGGGGACTCTGGACTCGGTATTTTAGGATAAGAACTCTTGACTCTGGTTTCTGGTCTCTGGGTTCTGGACTCTAGGTTTTGGACTCTGGGCTCTGATATCTCAACTCTGAACTATGGGCTATAAACTCTGCGCTCTGGACTCTGAACTCTGCACTCGGAATTCTGGATTATGGACTCTGAGCTCTGTCTTCAGAACTCTGGGTTCTAATCGCTGCGCTATAGACTCTGGACTCTGCATTCTCGACACTGAACTCTGGGTTCTGGACTCGAGACTCGCCTCAGTATCTTGGGTTAAGGACTCGCGACTCTGGATTCTGGCCTCCCTTTTCGGGACTCTGGACTCTGGGTTATGAAATCTGGAGTCTGGGTTGTCTCCTCGGGATTCTGGGTTCTGGTCTCTGGACCCTGAATAAAAATACAGTGAAAAAAATTCAGTTTGGACAAGAAAAAGTTTTTTTCAAATAACTTTTTTTCCTTGAAAGTGCCCAACTTGAATTTTTGACGTTAGGTAGGGAACATAATTACCTATCTTGGAATAAAATTTCATCCAAATCAATGATGGGTTTTTTTATAAATCTACTTTAAATTATTCCAATCAATTTTTTTCAGTATAGATGTCGATGAAGAATTTTTTCCATAATTTTCTTCAAAAATTTGACTCATTTTGTGAAAATTACTTTTACAACATTTTTTTGTAGGATTTATCATTTTTAGACTAAAGCCATTTAAAAAAATGGTTAAAAAAGTTTGACCCTTTTCAGAAGACAGTCTAGATCATTTTTGGGTAAACAAAGTATGCAAAGCGGCTTTTTGTGACAAAGTCTTCATGTACAGAAAGTTCATTAAAATCTGATAGGGTGCTGCCATCTCTGAATACGATTTAGCGTGAAATTCGTCAAATACTGATTTAAAGATTCTTCATCGAAACTATTGTAAACCTACAGCTGGCCTAATGGTTAATACTGATTAAATAGGAACCAAATATCAGCATCAAATACTCTTTTCAGTCCGCAGTGACTAAACACCTAGCCAAATAAGACATTTTTTTAAATCAATCGTGCACTTTCTGTGCCCCTCTATAAATTATGAAAGGTGTAATGCTGAATGTAACCAGTAAATGTAAAGCCATGGTTTCCGTAATTTGCTGAATGGTAGGCCAATTTTACCATTAATTAGATTAATATAGGGCTTCAAACTTATCCTTTCAACTGTTTAATCTTCCTATTTATTTTACGAATGATCACATATAGTTTATCATCACTTATGTAAATACCGGAGAATGATGCAATAAATCCGAAAATTTTCGGGTATTTATGGTAGAACTATTGTAAATATAAACTGCTTCCCAACGATTTTATCTAGAAAGCAATTCCTTTGCAGTCTTGCAACAATCGGTACTTATCCCTCTCAACCGGAACACTTATATTGATTTATGCCATTTAATTACGGAAAACTAAATAAAATAGAAATTCTCATTCGTATACTATAATTGTTCTACGCTTTTTAAGGCCCTCGTACGCTTCCAATATATAGGTACACAAAAAAAGGAGCGGAAATGTATTTCTCACTCCAACATCACTCCAGCATCCTATGCACGTACCGCACCATATCTACACATATGATTGGGCAAAGGCGTCGAAATAGAAACTTTTCCTTTATATTCACACTCTCGATTGTTGTGAAATGCGGTACGGAATAGTAGAAGTTTTCGAGTAGATGGCATTGATGGGTGGGTGGAGCCTTCGGCGTAAAATGGACTATTCCAGCATTGCAGAAGTAATGAAAATTTCAGTTCTAAACACGGTTGGCTGACGACTGAAAGGAAAAATGTATACATAATGAATGCATTAATAATTCATATATTTTTCCTGGAGGCGCCAAGCTCTCTATCTCATTGCTTTTTCGGAATAAAATTGCAAAACTTTTTGTTGCACACTCTGATGATGGCGTGACTTGCGCGGCGAATGCTGGACTACCGGTGTAAGGTGTGCCAATTCGGCACTGTTTCGAAAGTGCAATTAGAAGTCTCAGCTACCACGTTTCGGTGTTGTGTTCGCCATAGGTGTAACAAAGTTTGAAGCGCTAAAATTAAAATGGTTACTCGTGCTGCATATTGTACATGAAATAGAAGGCAGGTACCTACTTCCTACACCACTAGCAGAAGTAAATTTTTTTCGAGGTTTCAGTTCACGATGCTGGATAAAAGTGTGGTACATTTGCTGTATGTATCACCCGGTTCGATACTAACCAACGTCAGCAGTAAATTTTTATTACCAAGATCTAACAATGAGTTGAAGCAAAGGCGGTTGGGATCAGTGTACATATTACGTATCGTAAAAGTTAGAATAGAGCTGAGAATGATTTCATTATTGTGCGAATCACTGACAAATGAAACAAATAATTATACTATTGATTAAGTGCATAGAATCCCTCGTTTCGTATAAATTGAATTTCGCAGTGTTCGGCGGACTGCGTGCCAAGTAGTTTTCCGGATTAGTTATGAAATTTGCGTTTCGACTTCGTCTCATCAGAATCCGATATTAACTTAGTGACACGATTTGTATTTCTGAGCAAACCCCTATTTCTAAGTGATATCCCGTAAGAAAAGGAGTTCTTTTTAAGCTATTTTATCTCCTTAGTGGAGAAAAAAATATTCTTTATCTAAAATACTTCTCTACTAAGGAGATATATAGCATAATGCGTCTTGTATTGGCTTACTAAGCCAAACCAAATATTTCGATCTCATTAGTTCTCATCGGCTTAAAATGAACTTTTTTTCTTGCATGACAGCACCAGGACTATGGGTTTGCTCAGAAACACAAATCATTTCTTCATTTTCTGTCACTAAGCTAGTGTCGGATTCTGATAAGGTGAAGTCGAGACGCAAATTCCATAGCTAATTTAGGTATAGTTTATGTACCCTTAACGCGCAGATGTGACTTTAAACAATTTTCTCGTTAGAGCAAAAAAATTAGTTTCACCTAAAAATTGTCTCCGCTAAGGAAAAGTATAAGATAGTAGTTTGCGGAGCTTTCTCTTTCACTGAATCAAATGGAACTAACTTTGTGGGCACAATGCTTACCACCAATACAATACCAATTTTTCATATCACTCTACTGTAGACATGTCCTGGTTTGGCGGTTTAGAGGCTGTGCCTCTCGTCGTATGTTCGAATCCCAACCAGGAAGAATTCTTGGTGTAGAATCGTAGCACTAGCCCTGCAATCGTCCTTCACTTAAAAAATCGGCTGGGAAATCTGTCTAAACAGAATGTTTAGTTCCGCTAGGGAATGTAATACTAAGGCTTTACTTTTCTTTACTATAAATATATAAGTACTGATTTCAGTCCTATGCAATATATCCAAGTATTATCCGATTCCCATTGTAATATTAAGTTCAAATTTAGCATGAAAGCATTTTTTAGATTCTCAAACCAAAATTACGTAATGCATGCACACTCCCTTCCTATGACTCAGAAACTCTAGTTGACCGGGGTCACGTAATAGCCATTTGAACCTACGGAAGAACCTCGGACAGGTTATAATGGTCATGATAGATGCCAGAAGAACATCGAAATAACGGGCCATAAATAAGTGCGAACCTTCAGTTGCGCCAGATGCGACACTAATCTTCCGCAGAGCAAAAAAAAAAATACATTAGCACCAATATTAACGCCCAGGATCGGAACCAGCTGAGACTGTTCACAGTACACGCGTATATGTAGACGGGCCCAACCCATACCAACCGTTGCATGGTGGTGGGTTAGTACAAATTTACCACAATGGGAGAAAAGATACTACTGAGATGACACCCGATTCAGTCGGTTGGTGCACACCCGTTCAGCTGCACACAATTAATCATCGTTGACTGGGCGAAGAGGCGTTGTCTGAAGTGTGTTGGAATAATATGACGTTTTGTGCAAATTTCTTGATCTAGAACGTGCCCTTCTTGGTGCCTCAGACACACACACACATACATATACTGTCATGTACCAGATAATCGCATACAAATGTCGGGAATTGTTTTAATGGTCTGATGGTATAACGATAAATGATGGACACTAATAAATTTAAATTTCTTCAAATTTTATTAAAAGTCTCTCGATGACACTGACTGTGAAGCAGACATAACACCTACTCAAGTCTCGGATAGTCACACCCCGCCATTTGGCTCTGTTTGGTAATGGAATCTTTTATCATCGCCTACTGAAATTGAAACGGAAATACTAATCAATCACCTGCAGTGTCATCTTCAATCTTAGGCCAAGCCAGCTGTTGCCTGATGTCTGAACTAACGGAATGGGATTTGTGTTGTTTGATGTCGATTTAATGTTTGCAGAAATTAGGGATTTTTATGCTTATAACTACTGTGCTTTGCGGCACTAAATAATTCAGGTCAAATTATTCAAATATTGAAATTAATTAGAATTTTTGTGTTTCGAATTTATCTCTTCAGTAACTAACACCAACTTGGGGCCAAGTTAGACGATGTATCTAAATTAGTACCCAAATTGGCACTAGTTAGACACTATATCCAAACTGTCGCTCAACATACCTACATGACTTTTTTATTTGTTTTTGATTATAGAGGTTTTAGCCTTAGGGTCATTCGCCTCTTAACATACATGACGCCTACAGCAAATGGCAAGTCTCGAGTGATGTTCCGGGAAGCAAAGCCAGGAGCTCTGGTTTGCTGTCAAGAAAACGAAAACAAGCGCATGTCATGCATGTCGTGTGACTGTTTGGATATGGTGTCTAACTAGTGCCAATTTAGGTATTAATTTAAATAAGGGAACATGGGGAGAGTTGATCAGGTTTTCAGCTAAACCTGCATAAATCTCTAAATTTAAATTAAATTTCGATTTTTTAAATGTATTTCTTTTTAAGGATTAACTGTACTGCTTACATTGCATGTTCACACATCAAGAAATCAATCATATTACTGCTAACTTTGTTGACTAATACTAAAATATATAGAGTGATGTTTGAGGTGGGAT
Organism: Topomyia yanbarensis; assembly: GCF_030247195.1. NCBI lineage: Eukaryota > Metazoa > Arthropoda > Insecta > Diptera > Culicidae > Topomyia > Topomyia yanbarensis. Next base: position 311,990,916 of record NC_080672.1, on the reverse strand, counting down.
TTTCTTTGTGGTGTGATTAACATTAACAGTAGATACCAAAGCATAATAAGTAGCAGGAATTTTGTATCTTTCTTCAGCTTATTATCACTTGGTCAAGTCTCCCCATAAAATCTTGGTCAAGTCTCCCCAACATTAGTTATTTCGTTCAATGTCGTGCAAATTTTAGTAACAACTATTCCAATGTTCCGATTTATGTAAAATCATTTCACTGCTTCATAAGGAATAAGATGATATATGAGTGCTTCAATAGTAAGTAGTAGTCGAGTAGATATGTCCATACAAAGTTTGATAAAAAATTATATCATTTAACCCTTAAAGGCGCAAATCATTTTTTTAGAATTTAATGAAATTTGTCTCACAGATATATTACGTTAATGCGATAATTTTTAGACGATTTTCAGGATGTTGTTTTAAAACAACATTGCGCATTTAAAGGTTGATGCAAATTTATTAATTACGGAATATTTTCTATAAGAAAAGAATTTTTCATTTCAAACTTTTGATTTTGAAAAAAAAATTTAAGAACCGAAGAGAAGACGTAATAGTCAAAAATAGAATCTTGCGCTTGGTCAAGTATCCCCATGTTCCCCTACATCGTCTAATTTAAAACCAAGTTGGTGCTATTCAACTTCAACTTAAGTTAGTTTCAAGGGAACTTCTGCATACTTTATAGAAGTTGTATGCTACTCAGAGTAGTTCTGCAAAGTACAGCAAAGTATTTGAAGCTTTAAGCAAGACTTAATTTTATCGCGAAAATCTATCCAACATAAAAAGAATCTTACAAGGGACGTTCTACAAGTTTCAGAAAGCACGTTAAATTCCGGGAGGTTGCTAACTTGCAGCAAGATTCTTAGAACTTCAAACAATTTATACGACACTCAGGTCAGTTTGAGTTTTCTGTTAAACTTCAGAGCATTTATTGTATATTTCGTTAACAGCCATCGGCTATTTAGTTAAACTGAACTGAACTTCGTGAAAGTTCCACGACCTTGAGTAAATCTCTGGAAAGTTCGCGAAGTTTTAAGACTATTCTGAAGCTTTGTGAACTTTTAAGGATTTCTAGAAAATCTTTCGAACATCAGGGGGTGTCCAAAAATTTCATAAAATTCTTTCAAGCTTCAAAAAATACTTATGAGGCTCTAGTACATTTAATTACTCATATTTAATTTTAAAGAAATAACCTAGGAAAGTCTGACGGACGTCAAAAACCTCTACAAGCTTTAGTTATGACAAGTTCCACAAGACTCATTCGTAGGGGGACTCTCGGAGCGATAAGTCGATCTTTCCAGTCCGTGTAGTGTAACGCTATAAATAATAGTGCTAATCCGCTTTCAAGATTACCTTGTGTGTTCTACGCCTTTTCGAGGTTTTGGTTCCTTTTTCGTGTGTGTGCGTTAACCGTTATTCGGCCAGCAGAGCAATACTACCGTTTCTTGTTAGCTGCCTGGATAGTTCTATTCAAGACAAGTAGCGCTATTATATTACATTCCCCATTTTTGTCTCTCTCGCCATCCTGCACTGGGTAATCCCGAGCAAACGAAAAGCCCATAATACCCCCATGGTCATGGTCCACATTCACCCCCCCCCCCTACTATACGTTGTTTTGATGGTGGTTTAAATGGGATTAACCTATGAAAAAACCATCAGCATGCTCCGGTAGATTCCACATAAAAACCATATTTTGGTCTATTTAGGGGTTATTGAGACCATTTTATAATATATTTGAAGTTTTATAGCACGCCACAAGAGCAATCTAAGTTTGATCAGTGGCTATAAAACTATCATAAAACCATAATTGTTACTAGGTAGACCGATATATCGAAAATTCGTTCTGATTCTGAGTTTCTGGTGGTGCTAAATAGTTTTAAGCAGGTGAATAAAATTACTGGCTACGGGCCGGTTACGAAAAAGTACAGAATATATATACCAGCTAAACAGGTTGAAATTGACGGAGTTGTCGGCGACTCGAGTCTAAATTGTGCGGATCTACTGACACACGGAGTTGGTTGTTTTAGAGACCCCATGCTTTAGCCAGTGAAGATACTGGACTGCAAATATTTGCATTCAGCATCAGTCGCAGCTGACCTCCTCTTTGACAAGGCTCATCCATCTGTTCGCCTCCCATAGTAGCAATAAGGTTCGTTGTGAAAGATGCAGTGGGAATCATGTGGATCTTTCCTGTGAAAGAGATGTTAAAAAGTGTCTCTACCGTCAAGGAAACCGTGAAAAGCAATATTACATGGATCAGTTTGAATAAACTTAGTGCACCAATCATGATCAATTAACCCCCAAACAGACAAGGGGTTTCAAAGACACGGCTAGTTACAGCTCTCTAGTTTCAATGAACTTGTAATTTGAAATACAAATCATCGAGCTTTTTTGGACTTCTGATTCTCTTACTGATTAATTGTCGAAGACCGAAGAGGCTTTTGGTTTTATTGGGTTTTCTTGAAGCCACAATTTTAGCTTGCGTTTTTGAGGGTTAAGGGGAGGTCCGCATTCAACATTTTCATTTTTTGAAAGGTATAAGTGCCTACAATATTGTGTTAAACGGGTTTTTCGATCCGCCCATCAAAAAAGTTTCTACTAGCCGTTGTTCGAAGCGGCGTCCAGGCCGCCATGGAACGCACTCGGCTCGAGACGCGCGCCTCACGTAGAAACCTTTTTATGGAATTATGCACGGTCCCAGAATTCGCGTTGCACTGTACGTGTGTACAAGTCTCGAGAACGTATTTCTCTGCTTGATCTGTAGAGGCATCGTAGACTAATTGTGAGTTATCAAACATCCACAGAAAACGGTGAAAACGAATTTTTTTTGAAAACGGTGAAAACGAAATATCATTTTTTTGAAAAAAATTTCATAGTGATTTTTTAAATTAAAAATGTTTCTCAATTTTGTCAGGCGCAGGTTTCAGGGAGAAAATAGGAATTTCTTCCACCTCTTGCATTTTTTAAGTTATCTTCCTTTATCGGCATTTGTCAAGTAATCGAAGCTTTTACTCCATAAACGTGACATATTTGTATAAAAATCATTGCATTCCTCAAATTTCTGCATACAGAACGATGTACACATTATAATTTGTGTAAAAACACAATTAAATCTATGTATATTTATTTCTAGTCTCTTGCATGCCGTAACATCTATTCAAAAATTGACGAATATATCTCATGTTCAAGCATGATTTTCCAAATGCTTTTTGTGGTACTTTTACTATACGTAAAAACTTCAAACAGTTTCAATTATGAAGATGATTATTTACTTTTTGCTGGAAGATCAATCAGATTTTTTTGAGCTTGAGATTTGAACGCTCCTATAAAAATAACTTTGATTTTTCTGTAGACCAAAATCCACAGAAAAATTATAGCTAGATGTGGAAAGCCTTTTTTTTAAATAGGGCACTAAAACATTGCTGTTTACAAAAACTATTTCATTCCATATTCCAAAAGTTACCAACATCCAGTTACAAACACCCACGCATTCGCGATCAAACACGTTAACATATAAAAGCTCGAGCCTTTGACGACAATACAAACCTGGTTATGCGAACATGAAATCGCGATCATCAACGTATAAGTATTGTTTTATTATGTTACATTTCCCATCTTATCTGCAACTGTAATGGCTAAGTGAATGATGCTGACAGAGATCTCTTCCGAGAACCAAGATCTATGACTCTAGTTGGATAAGTCCGATAAAAAGTTATTTAAACTATTAAAACCACTGTACAGTGATAAGAAAAATAGCAAAGCTTTAATTTTTTTTAATGATTTTTTAATGATCAAACAACATTTCTTCAATTTTATAAAGTCAAAGCTCAAAGGCACTTTAAAAAAAGTTTCAATTATGATTTTTCTAAACCAATAATTCATGTTTTGATGGTTTTTTTACGTAAGTTCTCTAATTAGACACTAGACTATAATAAAAACCTGGGCCTTGATATCTAGTGGCGAAATTCAATAGATCAAATATGTTGGGTGGCAGCTGCGGTTGTGTGTGATCTCGTTCTAGAGGCAGGGTATGATCACTGTAGCCAATGCAATAATTATGTGTTCTTCCTGGGATTTTTTCACATAATTCCTTTCGTTCAACTCACTATTTCGATCTGGTTTCCCCGTTGGATACTACAAAAAAAATTTCATGTTCAGTGGACCAAAATCCACAAGAAAATCATAGTGATATAAAAAAACTTGTGAGTTTTTTTAACCCTCAAAAAAGCAAGGGATCTCAGAGGCCCGGCTAGTTACAGTTACTTTTATTTTTGAAGTAAAAATGATTGAGCCTTTTCGGGTTTTCGATTCTTTCACTGATAAAAGGACGTAAAAGAGGGTTTTGATTTCATTGGGTCTTAGGAGCGATGCTTCTTCAAGTCAAGATTTTAGCATGCCTTTTTAAGGGTTAAGAATAGACACTTCTTTCTATTAATAAAGTTAAATGAAAAAATATGCAAATAAATCAGGTGTTCATAACGCACTAACAGGGGTCCCTGGTTATTGCTAGTGTTTACAACGATATCGTCTTAGTTGTTGACAGCTGGTCGCAAGTGCGCTAGTTCAGTTGGCTTGAAACTTTACTTCGTAGTTTATACTATACAGAACTGGCGTAGTTTGTACTGTTTGCTGATTAGTGCTGCAGAAATAAATTTTCAAAAGCCATACAAGTTCAAGCTAACTTTTATAAATCTAGCGGGGGGTTGAATACCTTCAGGAAAAGAATCTGGCGCGGTTAGATTTTTATTGCCGCATAATGCAATTAAAATTATTGCAAAACCAATAACGGACTCAAAAATATTGTCACTTTTGTATTGTCCCTATTGTATTAATCGCAAAAGCAAGGCAATTTTCGATATTCGGTTAAGATTGCCCTGAAGGACTTCCCGTAATTCACAATAGACTTCCGCCAATGGATAGCCGACTTCAAGGCCCTCCTCGACGAATCACGCTGCCACTCACATTATTAGCGAATCACAATAGCGTAGTAAAAGACATTTCATGGTGGGAAAATCGTAACAAAAGAACGAACCGCAAACAATGTGGCTAACTTCGTCCGAGCGAGAAGACTCCAGTAGACTGGCTATTTGCTGCTTGGTCATGATCGTCCAAATTACGAAATAGAATGCCATTTTAGCAATGCCACGTCGCCCCATCCCCGCGTGCAGATTAGGGTGATGCTGTTTATGTTACAGCCCAAAAAAATGAAAAGTTGCTCATAAAATCAGCCGCGTCTAACCTATTTCGTCGCCTGTAAAAATCGGCAATAACATTTTTTATGAATTCTCCGGCTTAAAAAAATAAGACAAACCGGCGACGATTCGGTGATTATCAATACACAACAAACGAAATGGACAGTCTGTGGCGTCTGCTCTTCGGCTGGCACCAATCACCAAGCGTCTCCATCGTCGGATTGTATTCTATGGTCGGTACATGATGCGGTGGAATAGTGGTGCTGGGCGGAGGTAGCCAATATACTTCGTCTTTTGTTTTGATTTCGCCCGCCCGTTTGCACCATGAGCTCTTGCGATTTTTTACGGCTCAGAAATACATTTTAAGAAAATCGCAATAAAATTTAAACGCTCGAACGAATGTGTTTCATACTGTAGCACATGTTCAGTAGAACAAACTAAGAACAATTCGAAAGGAAAAAGTTTCTGCACTAAGTGAGTGCAGGTTGGGCTCCGGCATTGGGGTTCCTTTTTCCCCCAGGACGTTGCTTTTTGCTAAATACTGGCACACATAGGTTACAGCTTAGTACATGTTTTTGACGAGGGAAATTTATTGCCCGTTCACTGCCGCTACGGTGAAATTGCTTTTTTCACTCACTTTAAAGAAGGAGAGACTTCACTGAAACCGTATCGTATTACTATGGTAGGACGTGCGGGTTGTTGCCGGTATTTGTATGAATTCGACACACACCTGCCATGCTCGTCGACGGAAGGAATTATTGGAGCTAAATAACACATAAAATGTTGTTTACTCAATACACAAGCAGATCGTAAGTGCAAAGAATTCAAAAGTAAACAAAGCTTTGGCACAATTAGTTTCACTAAATCAAGAGCACACAGTTGTCATAAAATTGGACTGCTAGCCGAGAGGATCAACTTTGTTGGAACATCTGTCCTATCAAGTTTCGCTCGGTTGCGAACAATTGCACTATGTGTAGATTGTAACAACTCAAAAACGTTTCAAAAAGATGGGTAGATAATGCCTGGGACACAACCGCTGGAAATTCAAAACTAATGATTGGCCTTACATGATCAAAACTGTCGTCAATACTTTAGATTATAGAAAATGTAATGACCGATTGATAAGATATTAGATACTAAGTTTTAATTACTGAGTTTGATGAGGTTATGAACAGCAAACAACGGTCGGTAAACTACCCAATAAAACAATTTTCTTATCGAACTCCCCGCGAAACACTAAATATTGAGATTTGACCATCGTAATACAGTGCATCCCACAAATATTTTCCTGCATTACGGCGGATTGATTTTTCGAACGTTTGTGATTCAATCGAATCTAACACCCGTTTGATTATGCAGTCGTCATTGACAATGCGAATCACATTCGTTCGAAAAAGCGGTCTGTCATAATGCAGGATTAGGCTGAGTAACTAAAATATTATGCACAGCAATAAATTGGCGACGAAAATTTGGAATATCTTCATCTCACCGCGCATCAACATGCTTCTCATTCGATTAACGAACGATGAATGAAACACAAAAATACATGCGCAACTTTATATGGGTGACATAAAATTTAAATACTCTTTTTACAGCTCCGTCTGAACACGCATCAACATGCTTCTCACTCGACTAGTGAACGATGAATGAAGCATAAAAATTTGTTTGTTTTTTAGTTGAAACAATGTTTGTTTTAACAAAAATTGTTAAGTAATAAACGTGTATTGCGGCTGAAAACGCGAAAAAATATTATTTAATTTAAGTATAATCTTTTATCTTTTTTCCTTTTCATTTCGATTATGCTAGTCACATTTCCGAGTCCAATTTTATGATAGTCGGTTGTCACGGTAAAGATGGACATGTCTGTCTATACCAGGACACATGTTAGTGAACTCGGATGATTCGTAGTTATGCTGCCTAAGCTCGACCCTCATTAACAGAAGACAAAAATTAAGCCCGTACGATATTAAGCCTGTTCTAATGACCCTGCCACTTCTAGTTTTCCGATCTGTTCCGATCACATCCTTGCTCTCACTTGAGTGCTATGACTCTAATTTTCATAACTTTCCCTACCCAGTAATCTCTAGCTAATTGGATGTCGTTAAAATATAAAAAAAAAAATTAAGTATAATAATATAGCCAGGAACTGTAGCTATAAAGTGATTATCCAAAATCAATATCAGTAATAACCTTGCGTCTCCATTTGCAGTTTTTTGTAATTTTGACGGCTCATCGCATTTTTGCAAGTCTAACTTAAGTTCCTTTGAAAGAAAAAATTAAAAGTTTTAGAATGAGGATTCTATGACAGAAAGTCGAAAAATGAAAAGTCGAACAGACAAAGGTCGAAAGAAAAATGGTCGAGAATATAAAAGGTCGAAAAAGCAATAGGTCGAATGACAAAACGTCTAAAGACAAAGGTCGAATGGACAAAATCTAAAAAAAGGCCGAATAAATGGAAAATCGAAAGGAAGGCAAAATTCTCAAAAATGCTACGAAAATAGCTTGTTGATACTGTACCGCAAATAAAAAAATGCTTTAATAAAGGAATATCATTGGTCATTGGTCTAGAACAGCTCATGCTATAAAGAAGAAAAAATATCAGTTAGAATCAAAATGTTATTCATGGTATGATTTTTGGAAACTTTAATCTTTACTCCTTTGCTTTTGTTTACTACTCTAATTCTCTAAAATGAATACATTTGTTGATATGTGCACGCAGAAAAATTAAACTTATTTAATCCAAAAATTTGTGTTATTGAATCCAATCAGTTATTGTTTATTACTTCAACCAACAAACTTATTGGTCTGAAAACATTCTTTTTATTAGAACAACAATAAACTTTTGCTTTCAATAAAAACAGTTTTATTTTCAAAAATTTTGTTTTAATTTCAATAAAATAATTATGAAAAAAGGGAACAACAATTTTTTGTTATTGAAGCAATAAATAAATTTTATTGAATTCAATAAATAAATTTATTATCTCCCGACCAACAATTTTATTTATTGAATGTAATCCATATGTTTATTGAACCTACAAATCTTTTTTCGGCGTGTGTGGGTCATTCCTATTGTTTTTTCGAACTTTTGTTGTGTTCGAATTCTTGTCTCTTCGAAAATTTGAATTTCGACATTCTGCCCTTTTTCACCTTTAGCCCCTTCAATTATTTGTCTTTTGATCTTTTGTACCTTTTGACCTTTCGACCTTTTGTCTTCCAACCATTTGTATTTCTATCTTTTATACCTTTCGACTTTCTGTCCGTTTGTCCTTTTATCTTACAATCATTTGTCTTTTGATCTTTTTGTATCCAAACCATCTACGCAACAAAACCTATAACTAAATTAGTTATGGAATTTTCGTTTTGACTTTGTCTCATCAGAATCCAGCACTAACTTAGTGACAGGACGAATCCGCTGCGCTAAGCAGAATTAACGCTAGCTCCAAAAACGGACTTTAGGGGGTTTGTTTAGGAAGACAATTAATTTCTCCGTTTTTGGAGCTACCGTTAATCAGACACTAGCTTAGTCCTGTCACTAAGTGGATTTTGATGAAACGCAAATTTCATAAATAATTTAGGTTTTGTGACAATAACGTACAAATATGGTTTTAAATAATTACTAAACCAAATCAAATGTTTCGATTTTACTAATTGTCACCAGCTTAAAAATGAACTCCTTTTCTTGTGGGACATCTCGATAGACTAAGGGTTTTCTCACACAACACAATTTGTTTCTCCGTTTTTGGAGCTAGTGTCAATCCGACGCTAGCTTAGTCCTGTCAGATTCTGATGAGACGAAATCAAACCGCAAATTCCATAACTGGGGGTGGGCGTAGCGTAGTTGGTAAATCGATTGCTTTGTACGCAGCGCACTTGGGTTCGAGTCCCGCCTCGCTCGTGGGGTTAGAAATTTTGCACAAGAGATTTTTCTAACCCAAAGAGAGGTTAAAACCTCTATAATCGAAAAAAATCCATAACTAATTCAATATAATAGCAAAAATGGCTTGAAAATGCGAAATATTTTTTTTTATTCATTTCGTTTATTTGATAGGCACAAATGCGTTAGCTTGGCGGTGCCAAATTCTTTTGTTTTTACATTTTGGATATTTTAAAACTAGGAGGTTACAATGTTGAAATATTTTTTTTTATAAAAGAGAAAAATTTTACAGCTATTTTAAGACTAGAAATAAGATTCTATATACAAGAGAGGGGGCAAAAAAATTTGTGAAAGATTTTAAAACAAGGAATTCAATAGTAATAGTTGTTTAGGAAATATTTACAGTTATCTTAAAACTAACAATATAGTTTGGTACACAAAAGGGGGAACAAATATTTATGAAAAATTTCACCGGTGTTTTAAAACTAGGGATACAATTCTATTTACAAGATGGGGACAATAGTTTTAACAAAGAGGTAAAATTACAAATATCTTAAAACTAGGAATACGGAATACAAATTTGATTTTTTATCGGAGACTTATGCTTGGTCAAGATATTCAGAGGGGGGATTATTTCCAAAATCGGTGTAGAAGCAGTTGTATCAAGGACAGGGGAGAGAAGGCGTAGATGGTGACCGGGAGAGAAGAGCAAAACTTGCAAATTTCGGACAAACGGGAGATCAGCGAAATTAATTAGCGCCTCAGTCTTTTTTTTTTTTTTTTTTTTTTTTTTTTTTTTTTTTTTTTACAATGGAGAAGACCTTTATGTCCTAGCCCAGTACACGTGCTAACGGTAGGGTCCAATCTACCACACGGGGTGCACTGGGGGCGTGTCGGACTCGAATGGTGACCAGCCATTAATACCGACTAAACTCCATTGGGCTCCGCCATCATTCCTCCCAGGAACTACCTCTCGGTATTACTTCTGGGGGGATGGCTGTACTAAATGTACTCATTCACTCTCACTCACGCGATCATACATCCTGTATGAGGCTTACTTGGGTGCTCTCTCAATCACACTTTGATTCTCTCTCAAACACTCCCACATGAGGCTGACTTTTGTGCTCACCTTTTACGTTCCATGCGAGGCTGACTTGTGTGCTCACCTTACTCATTCCTTGCTAGGCTTACTTTTGTGCTCGCCCTACCCATCCATGTGAGGCTGACTTGGGTGCTCACCCTATCACCTGATTCACTCTCAATCGTGCCACTCTATTGTACCTTTGTCACTCCCTCTGGCATCCCATGTGGGACATTTTTCTTAGGCCCCACTTCTGACATACCATGCGAGGCTGACTTTTGTGCTCACCTTTTTCATTCCTTGCTTGCTACCAACCTGTGAGGCTGACTTTTATGCTCACTCTTAACATGCAGTGTGAGACTGACTTGGATGCTCACCCTTTCACTCCTCTGCCACGCCATGAGGCATCGATAGCTTAGTTCCAACATACTACGCTACGACCCTCCCGTCTTGGCATGAGGCAGTCCACTTATACGCCTATACACTCACTCTTCTGTCTTGCTTCGGGGTGGCTGGGTTTACCCCTTACGCGGTTGCCATTCGCTGCGCCAACCTACCTCGGCATGAACAGACCATTCACTCTCTTATTTTGCGCTTGGCCTTTTTCGCTCCAACTAACCAATCACTAGTTAGCCGTGCCCGCCGTCTGTTGCTC
>NC_080672.1:310117626-310122626 GCF_030247195.1 Topomyia yanbarensis | reverse complement strand
AGAAATTTCTCATATAAACTATAGGAAAAATTAAAAATAGAATTTTTATTTTTGATGTTAAATGTGTTCAAGGTGCATGAAACGTCGAGATTTGATGCAAACTCGAAAAAAAAATTGACCACGATTCACTTTTTTGGATTTTGGCACATTTTTGCCTTTCTCATATAGAAAGGTTATGCAATCACTCTGAAAAACGTCAACCTAATCCCGGCCCGGAGGGCCGAGTGTCATATCCCATTCGACTCAGTTCGTCGAGATCGGAAAAAGTCTGTATGTGTGTGTGTATGTATGTATGTGTGTGTGTATGTGTGTGTGTATGTGTGTGTGTATGTGTGTGTGTATGTGTGTGTGTGTGTATGTATGTGCGTATGTGTCAAATAATGTCACTCATTTTTCTCAGAGATGGCTGGACCGATTTGCCCAAACTTAGTCTCAAATGAAAGGTGCAACCTTCCCATCGGCTGCTATTGAATTTTGGATCGATCGGAATACTGGTTCCGGAATTACGGGTTTCAGAGTGCGGCCACACAGAAATTTCTCATATAAACTATAGGAAAAATTAAAAATAGAATTTTTATTTTTGATGTTAAATGTGTTCAAGGTGCATGAAACGTCGAGATTTGATGCAAACTCGAAAAAAAAATTGACCACGATTCACTTTTTTGGATTTTGGCACATTTTTGCCTTTCTCATATAGAAAGGTTATGCAATCACTCTGAAAAACGTCAACCTAATCCCGGCCCGGAGGGCCGAGTGTCATATCCCATTCGACTCAGTTCGTCGAGATCGGAAAAAGTCTGTATGTGTGTGTGTATGTATGTATGTGTGTGTGTATGTGTGTGTATGTGTGTGTATGTGTGTGTATGTGTGTGTATGTGTGTGTGTGTATGTATGTGCGTATGTGTCAAATAATGTCACTCATTTTTCTCAGAGATGGCTGGACCGATTTGCCCAAACTTAGTCTCAAATGAAAGGTGCAACCTTCCCATCGGCTGCTATTGAATTTTGGATCGATCGGAATACTGGTTCCGGAATTACGGGTTTCAGAGTGCGGCCACACAGAAATTTCTCATATAAACTATAGGAAAAATTAAAAATAGAATTTTTATTTTTGATGTTAAATGTGTTCAAGGTGCATGAAACGTCGAGATTTGATGCAAACTCGAAAAAAAAATTGACCACGATTCACTTTTTTGGATTTTGGCACATTTTTGCCTTTCTCATATAGAAAGGTTATGCAATCACTCTGAAAAACGTCAACCTAATCCCGGCCCGGAGGGCCGAGTGTCATATCCCATTCGACTCAGTTCGTCGAGATCGGAAAAAGTCTGTATGTGTGTGTGTATGTATGTATGTGTGTGTGTATGTGTGTGTGTATGTGTGTGTATGTGTGTGTGTATGTGTGTGTGTATGTGTGTGTGTATGTGTGTGTGTATGTATGTGCGTATGTGTCAAATAATGTCACTCATTTTTCTCAGAGATGGCTGGACCGATTTGCCCAAACTTAGTCTCAAATGAAAGGTGCAACCTTCCCATCGGCTGCTATTGAATTTTGGATCGATCGGAATACTGGTTCCGGAATTACGGGTTTCAGAGTGCGGCCACACAGAAATTTCTCATATAAACTATAGGAAAAATTAAAAATAGAATTTTTATTTTTGATGTTAAATGTGTTCAAGGTGCATGAAACGTCAAGATTTGATGCAAACTCGAAAAAAAAATTGACCACGATTCACTTTTTTGGATTTTGGCACATTTTTGCCTTTCTCATATAGAAAGGTTATGCAATCACTCTGAAAAACGTCAACCTAATCCCGGCCCGGAGGGCCGAGTGTCATATCCCATTCGACTCAGTTCGTCGAGATCGGAAAAAGTCTGTATGTGTGTGTGTATGTATGTATGTGTGTGTGTATGTGTGTGTGTATGTATGTGCGTATGTGTCAAATAATGTCACTCATTTTTCTCAGAGATGGCTGGACCGATTTGCCCAAACTTAGTCTCAAATGAAAGGTGCAACCTTCCCATCGGCTGCTATTGAATTTTGGATCGATCGGAATACTGGTTCCGGAATTACGGGTTTCAGAGTGCGGCCACACAGAAATTTCTCATATAAACTATAGGAAAAATTAAAAATAGAATTTTTATTTTTGATGTTAAATGTGTTCAAGGTGCATGAAACGTCGAGATTTGATGCAAACTCGAAAAAAAAATTGACCACGATTCACTTTTTTGGATTTTGGCACATTTTTGCCTTTCTCATATAGAAAGGTTATGCAATCACTCTGAAAAACGTCAACCTAATCCCGGCCCGGAGGGCCGAGTGTCATATCCCATTCGACTCAGTTCGTCGAGATCGGAAAAAGTCTGTATGTGTGTGTGTATGTATGTATGTGTGTGTGTATGTGTGTGTGTATGTGTGTGTGTATGTGTGTGTGTATGTGTGTGTGTATGTGTGTGTATGTATGTGCGTATGTGTCAAATAATGTCACTCATTTTTCTCAGAGATGGCTGGACCGATTTGCCCAAACTTAGTCTCAAATGAAAGGTGCAACCTTCCCATCGGCTGCTATTGAATTTTGGATCGATCGGAATACTGGTTCCGGAATTACGGGTTTCAGAGTGCGGCCACACAGAAATTTCTCATATAAACTATAGGAAAAATTAAAAATAGAATTTTTATTTTTGATGTTAAATGTGTTCAAGGTGCATGAAACGTCGAGATTTGATGCAAACTCGAAAAAAAAATTGACCACGATTCACTTTTTTGGATTTTGGCACATTTTTGCCTTTCTCATATAGAAAGGTTATGCAATCACTCTGAAAAACGTCAACCTAATCCCGGCCCGGAGGGCCGAGTGTCATATCCCATTCGACTCAGTTCGTCGAGATCGGAAAAAGTCTGTATGTGTGTGTGTATGTATGTATGTGTGTGTGTATGTGTGTGTGTATGTGTGTGTGTATGTGTGTGTGTATGTGTGTGTATGTGTGTGTGTGTATGTATGTGCGTATGTGTCAAATAATGTCACTCATTTTTCTCAGAGATGGCTGGACCGATTTGCCCAAACTTAGTCTCAAATGAAAGGTGCAACCTTCCCATCGGCTGCTATTGAATTTTGGATCGATCGGAATACTGGTTCCGGAATTACGGGTTTCAGAGTGCGGCCACACAGAAATTTCTCATATAAACTATAGGAAAAATTAAAAATAGAATTTTTATTTTTGATGTTAAATGTGTTCAAGGTGCATGAAACGTCGAGATTTGATGCAAACTCGAAAAAAAAATTGACCACGATTCACTTTTTTGGATTTTGGCACATTTTTGCCTTTCTCATATAGAAAGGTTATGCAATCACTCTGAAAAACGTCAACCTAATCCCGGCCCGGAGGGCCGAGTGTCATATCCCATTCGACTCAGTTCGTCGAGATCGGAAAAAGTCTGTATGTGTGTGTGTATGTATGTATGTGTGTGTGTATGTGTGTGTGTATGTGTGTGTGTGTGTATGTATGTGCGTATGTGTCAAATAATGTCACTCATTTTTCTCAGAGATGGCTGGACCGATTTGCCCAAACTTAGTCTCAAATGAAAGGTGCAACCTTCCCATCGGCTGCTATTGAATTTTGGATCGATCGGAATACTGGTTCCGGAATTACGGGTTTCAGAGTGCGGCCACACAGAAATTTCTCATATAAACTATAGGAAAAATTAAAAATAGAATTTTTATTTTTGATGTTAAATGTGTTCAAGGTGCATGAAACGTCGAGATTTGATGCAAACTCGAAAAAAAAATTGACCACGATTCACTTTTTTGGATTTTGGCACATTTTTGCCTTTCTCATATAGAAAGGTTATGCAATCACTCTGAAAAACGTCAACCTAATCCCGGCCCGGAGGGCCGAGTGTCATATCCCATTCGACTCAGTTCGTCGAGATCGGAAAAAGTCTGTATGTGTGTGTGTATGTATGTATGTGTGTGTGTATGTGTGTGTGTATGTGTGTGTATGTGTGTGTGTATGTGTGTGTGTATGTGTGTGTGTGTATGTATGTGCGTATGTGTCAAATAATGTCACTCATTTTTCTCAGAGATGGCTGGACCGATTTGCCCAAACTTAGTCTCAAATGAAAGGTGCAACCTTCCCATCGGCTGCTATTGAATTTTGGATCGATCGGAATACTGGTTCCGGAATTACGGGTTTCAGAGTGCGGCCACACAGAAATTTCTCATATAAACTATAGGAAAAATTAAAAATAGAATTTTTATTTTTGATGTTAAATGTGTTCAAGGTGCATGAAACGTCGAGATTTGATGCAAACTCGAAAAAAAAATTGACCACGATTCACTTTTTTGGATTTTGGCACATTTTTGCCTTTCTCATATAGAAAGGTTATGCAATCACTCTGAAAAACGTCAACCTAATCCCGGCCCGGAGGGCCGAGTGTCATATCCCATTCGACTCAGTTCGTCGAGATCGGAAAAAGTCTGTATGTGTGTGTGTATGTATGTATGTGTGTGTGTATGTGTGTGTGTATGTGTGTGTGTGTGTATGTATGTGCGTATGTGTCAAATAATGTCACTCATTTTTCTCAGAGATGGCTGGACCGATTTGCCCAAACTTAGTCTCAAATGAAAGGTGCAACCTTCCCATCGGCTGCTATTGAATTTTGGATCGATCGGAATACTGGTTCCGGAATTACGGGTTTCAGAGTGCGGCCACACAGAAATTTCTCATATAAACTATAGGAAAAATTAAAAATAGAATTTTTATTTTTGATGTTAAATGTGTTCAAGGTGCATGAAACGTCGAGATTTGATGCAAACTCGAAGAAAATAATTGACCACGATTCACTTTTTTGGATTTTGGCACATTTTTGCCTTTTTCATATAGAAAGGTTATGCAATCACTCTGAAAAACGTCAACCTAATCCCGGCCCGGAGGGCCGAGTGTCATATCCCATTCGACTCAGTTCGTCGAGATCGGAAAAAGTCTGTATGTGTGTGTGT
>NC_080672.1:310112626-310115126 GCF_030247195.1 Topomyia yanbarensis | reverse complement strand
AAAAACGTCAACCTAATCCCGGCCCGGAGGGCCGAGTGTCATATCCCATTCGACTCAGTTCGTCGAGATCGGAAAAAGTCTGTATGTGTGTGTGTATGTATGTATGTGTGTGTGTATGTGTGTGTGTATGTGTGTGTGTATGTATGTGCGTATGTGTCAAATAATGTCACTCATTTTTCTCAGAGATGGCTGGACCGATTTGCCCAAACTTAGTCTCAAATGAAAGGTGCAACCTTCCCATCGGCTGCTATTGAATTTTGGATCGATCGGAATACTGGTTCCGGAATTACGGGTTTCAGAGTGCGGCCACACAGAAATTTCTCATATAAACTATAGGAAAAATTAAAAATAGAATTTTTATTTTTGATGTTAAATGTGTTCAAGGTGCATGAAACGTCGAGATTTGATGCAAACTCGAAAAAAAAATTGACCACGATTCACTTTTTTGGATTTTGGCACATTTTTGCCTTTCTCATATAGAAAGGTTATGCAATCACTCTGAAAAACGTCAACCTAATCCCGGCCCGGAGGGCCGAGTGTCATATCCCATTCGACTCAGTTCGTCGAGATCGGAAAAAGTCTGTATGTGTGTGTGTATGTATGTATGTGTGTGTGTATGTGTGTGTGTATGTGTGTGTGTATGTGTGTGTGTATGTGTGTGTATGTGTGTGTGTGCATGTATGTGCGTATGTGTCAAATAATGTCACTCATTTTTCTCAGAGATGGCTGGACCGATTTGCCCAAACTTAGTCTCAAATGAAAGGTGCAACCTTCCCATCGGCTGCTATTGAATTTTGGATCGATCGGAATACTGGTTCCGGAATTACGGGTTTCAGAGTGCGGCCACACAGAAATTTCTCATATAAACTATAGGAAAAATTAAAAATAGAATTTTTATTTTTGATGTTAAATGTGTTCAAGGTGCATGAAACGTCGAGATTTGATGCAAACTCGAAAAAAAAATTGACCACGATTCACTTTTTTGGATTTTGGCACATTTTTGCCTTTCTCATATAGAAAGGTTATGCAATCACTCTGAAAAACGTCAACCTAATCCCGGCCCGGAGGGCCGAGTGTCATATCCCATTCGACTCAGTTCGTCGAGATCGGAAAAAGTCTGTATGTGTGTGTGTATGTATGTATGTGTGTGTGTATGTGTGTGTATGTGTGTGTGTATGTGTGTGTGTATGTGTGTGTGTATGTATGTGCGTATGTGTCAAATAATGTCACTCATTTTTCTCAGAGATGGCTGGACCGATTTGCCCAAACTTAGTCTCAAATGAAAGGTGCAACCTTCCCATCGGCTGCTATTGAATTTTGGATCGATCGGAATACTGGTTCCGGAATTACGGGTTTCAGAGTGCGGCCACACAGAAATTTCTCATATAAACTATAGGAAAAATTAAAAATAGAATTTTTATTTTTGATGTTAAATGTGTTCAAGGTGCATGAAACGTCGAGATTTGATGCAAACTCGAAAAAAAAATTGACCACGATTCACTTTTTTGGATTTTGGCACATTTTTGCCTTTCTCATATAGAAAGGTTATGCAATCACTCTGAAAAACGTCAACCTAATCCCGGCCCGGAGGGCCGAGTGTCATATCCCATTCGACTCAGTTCGTCGAGATCGGAAAAAGTCTGTATGTGTGTGTGTATGTATGTATGTGTGTGTATGTGTGTGTGTATGTGTGTGTGTATGTGTGTGTGTATGTGTGTGTGTGTGTATGTATGTGCGTATGTGTCAAATAATGTCACTCATTTTTCTCAGAGATGGCTGGACCGATTTGCCCAAACTTAGTCTCAAATGAAAGGTGCAACCTTCCCATCGGCTGCTATTGAATTTTGGATCGATCGGAATACTGGTTCCGGAATTACGGGTTTCAGAGTGCGGCCACACAGAAATTTCTCATATAAACTATAGGAAAAATTAAAAATAGAATTTTTATTTTTGATGTTAAATGTGTTCAAGGTGCATGAAACGTCGAGATTTGATGCAAACTCGAAAAAAAAATTGACCACGATTCACTTTTTTGGATTTTGGCACATTTTTGCCTTTCTCATATAGAAAGGTTATGCAATCACTCTGAAAAACGTCAACCTAATCCCGGCCCGGAGGGCCGAGTGTCATATCCCATTCGACTCAGTTCGTCGAGATCGGAAAAAGTCTGTATGTGTGTGTGTATGTATGTATGTGTGTGTGTATGTGTGTGTATGTGTGTGTATGTGTGTGTGTATGTGTGTGTGTATGTGTGTGTGTGTATGTATGTGCGTATGTGTCAAATAATGTCACTCATTTTTCTCAGAGATGGCTGGACCGATTTGCCCAAACTTAGTCTCAAATGAAAGGTGCAACCTTCCCATCGGCTGCTATTGAATTTTGGATCGATCGGAATACTGGTTCCGGAATTACGGGTTTCAGAGTGCGGCCACACAGAAATTTCTCATATAAACTATAGGAAAAATTAAAAATAGAATTTTTATTTTTGATGTTAAATGTG
>NC_080672.1:310097626-310110126 GCF_030247195.1 Topomyia yanbarensis | reverse complement strand
TGAATTTTGGATCGATCGGAATACTGGTTCCGGAATTACGGGTTTCAGAGTGCGGCCACACAGAAATTTCTCATATAAACTATAGGAAAAATTAAAAATAGAATTTTTATTTTTGATGTTAAATGTGTTCAAGGTGCATGAAACGTCGAGATTTGATGCAAACTCGAAAAAAAAATTGACCACGATTCACTTTTTTGGATTTTGGCACATTTTTGCCTTTCTCATATAGAAAGGTTATGCAATCACTCTGAAAAACGTCAACCTAATCCCGGCCCGGAGGGCCGAGTGTCATATCCCATTCGACTCAGTTCGTCGAGATCGGAAAAAGTCTGTATGTGTGTGTGTATGTATGTATGTGTGTGTGTATGTGTGTGTGTGTGTATGTGTGTGTGTGTATGTATGTGCGTATGTGTCAAATAATGTCACTCATTTTTCTCAGAGATGGCTGGACCGATTTGCCCAAACTTAGTCTCAAATGAAAGGTGCAACCTTCCCATCGGCTGCTATTGAATTTTGGATCGATCGGAATACTGGTTCCGGAATTACGGGTTTCAGAGTGCGGCCACACAGAAATTTCTCATATAAACTATAGGAAAAATTAAAAATAGAATTTTTATTTTTGATGTTAAATGTGTTCAAGGTGCATGAAACGTCGAGATTTGATGCAAACTCGAAAAAAAAATTGACCACGATTCACTTTTTTGGATTTTGGCACATTTTTGCCTTTCTCATATAGAAAGGTTATGCAATCACTCTGAAAAACGTCAACCTAATCCCGGCCCGGAGGGCCGAGTGTCATATCCCATTCGACTCAGTTCGTCGAGATCGGAAAAAGTCTGTATGTGTGTGTGTATGTATGTATGTGTGTGTATGTGTGTGTGTATGTGTGTGTATGTGTGTGTGTATGTGTGTGTGTATGTGTGTGTGTATGTATGTGCGTATGTGTCAAATAATGTCACTCATTTTTCTCAGAGATGGCTGGACCGATTTGCCCAAACTTAGTCTCAAATGAAAGGTGCAACCTTCCCATCGGCTGCTATTGAATTTTGGATCGATCGGAATACTGGTTCCGGAATTACGGGTTTCAGAGTGCGGCCACACAGAAATTTCTCATATAAACTATAGGAAAAATTAAAAATAGAATTTTTATTTTTGATGTTAAATGTGTTCAAGGTGCATGAAACGTCGAGATTTGATGCAAACTCGAAAAAAAAATTGACCACGATTCACTTTTTTGGATTTTGGCACATTTTTGCCTTTCTCATATAGAAAGGTTATGCAATCACTCTGAAAAACGTCAACCTAATCCCGGCCCGGAGGGCCGAGTGTCATATCCCATTCGACTCAGTTCGTCGAGATCGGAAAAAGTCTGTATGTGTGTGTGTATGTATGTATGTGTGTGTGTATGTGTGTGTATGTGTGTGTATGTGTGTGTGTATGTGTGTGTGTATGTGTGTGTGTATGTATGTGCGTATGTGTCAAATAATGTCACTCATTTTTCTCAGAGATGGCTGGACCGATTTGCCCAAACTTAGTCTCAAATGAAAGGTGCAACCTTCCCATCGGCTGCTATTGAATTTTGGATCGATCGGAATACTGGTTCCGGAATTACGGGTTTCAGAGTGCGGCCACACAGAAATTTCTCATATAAACTATAGGAAAAATTAAAAATAGAATTTTTATTTTTGATGTTAAATGTGTTCAAGGTGCATGAAACGTCGAGATTTGATGCAAACTCGAAAAAAAAATTGACCACGATTCACTTTTTTGGATTTTGGCACATTTTTGCCTTTCTCATATAGAAAGGTTATGCAATCACTCTGAAAAACGTCAACCTAATCCCGGCCCGGAGGGCCGAGTGTCATATCCCATTCGACTCAGTTCGTCGAGATCGGAAAAAGTCTGTATGTGTGTGTGTATGTATGTATGTGTGTGTGTATGTGTGTGTGTATGTGTGTGTGTGTGTATGTATGTGCGTATGTGTCAAATAATGTCACTCATTTTTCTCAGAGATGGCTGGACCGATTTGCCCAAACTTAGTCTCAAATGAAAGGTGCAACCTTCCCATCGGCTGCTATTGAATTTTGGATCGATCGGAATACTGGTTCCGGAATTACGGGTTTCAGAGTGCGGCCACACAGAAATTTCTCATATAAACTATAGGAAAAATTAAAAATAGAATTTTTATTTTTGATGTTAAATGTGTTCAAGGTGCATGAAACGTCGAGATTTGATGCAAACTCGAAAAAAAAATTGACCACGATTCACTTTTTTGGATTTTGGCACATTTTTGCCTTTCTCATATAGAAAGGTTATGCAATCACTCTGAAAAACGTCAACCTAATCCCGGCCCGGAGGGCCGAGTGTCATATCCCATTCGACTCAGTTCGTCGAGATCGGAAAAAGTCTGTATGTGTGTGTGTATGTATGTATGTGTGTGTGTATGTGTGTGTGTATGTGTGTGTGTATGTGTGTGTGTATGTGTGTGTGTGTATGTATGTGCGTATGTGTCAAATAATGTCACTCATTTTTCTCAGAGATGGCTGGACCGATTTGCCCAAACTTAGTCTCAAATGAAAGGTGCAACCTTCCCATCGGCTGCTATTGAATTTTGGATCGATCGGAATACTGGTTCCGGAATTACGGGTTTCAGAGTGCGGCCACACAGAAATTTCTCATATAAACTATAGGAAAAATTAAAAATAGAATTTTTATTTTTGATGTTAAATGTGTTCAAGGTGCATGAAACGTCGAGATTTGATGCAAACTCGAAAAAAAAATTGACCACGATTCACTTTTTTGGATTTTGGCACATTTTTGCCTTTCTCATATAGAAAGGTTATGCAATCACTCTGAAAAACGTCAACCTAATCCCGGCCCGGAGGGCCGAGTGTCATATCCCATTCGACTCAGTTCGTCGAGATCGGAAAAAGTCTGTATGTGTGTGTGTATGTATGTATGTGTGTGTGTATGTGTGTGTGTATGTGTGTGTGTATGTGTGTGTGTGTGTATGTATGTGCGTATGTGTCAAATAATGTCACTCATTTTTCTCAGAGATGGCTGGACCGATTTGCCCAAACTTAGTCTCAAATGAAAGGTGCAACCTTCCCATCGGCTGCTATTGAATTTTGGATCGATCGGAATACTGGTTCCGGAATTACGGGTTTCAGAGTGCGGCCACACAGAAATTTCTCATATAAACTATAGGAAAAATTAAAAATAGAATTTTTATTTTTGATGTTAAATGTGTTCAAGGTGCATGAAACGTCGAGATTTGATGCAAACTCGAAAAAAAAATTGACCACGATTCACTTTTTTGGATTTTGGCACATTTTTGCCTTTCTCATATAGAAAGGTTATGCAATCACTCTGAAAAACGTCAACCTAATCCCGGCCCGGAGGGCCGAGTGTCATATCCCATTCGACTCAGTTCGTCGAGATCGGAAAAAGTCTGTATGTGTGTGTGTATGTATGTGTGTGTGTGTATGTGTGTGTGTATGTGTGTGTGTGTATGTATGTGCGTATGTGTCAAATAATGTCACTCATTTTTCTCAGAGATGGCTGGACCGATTTGCCCAAACTTAGTCTCAAATGAAAGGTGCAACCTTCCCATCGGCTGCTATTGAATTTTGGATCGATCGGAATACTGGTTCCGGAATTACGGGTTTCAGAGTGCGGCCACACAGAAATTTCTCATATAAACTATAGGAAAAATTAAAAATAGAATTTTTATTTTTGATGTTAAATGTGTTCAAGGTGCATGAAACGTCGAGATTTGATGCAAACTCGAAAAAAAAATTGACCACGATTCACTTTTTTGGATTTTGGCACATTTTTGCCTTTCTCATATAGAAAGGTTATGCAATCACTCTGAAAAACGTCAACCTAATCCCGGCCCGGAGGGCCGAGTGTCATATCCCATTCGACTCAGTTCGTCGAGATCGGAAAAAGTCTGTATGTGTGTGTGTATGTATGTATGTGTGTGTATGTGTGTGTATGTGTGTGTGTATGTGTGTGTGTATGTGTGTGTGTATGTATGTGCGTATGTGTCAAATAATGTCACTCATTTTTCTCAGAGATGGCTGGACCGATTTGCCCAAACTTAGTCTCAAATGAAAGGTGCAACCTTCCCATCGGCTGCTATTGAATTTTGGATCGATCGGAATACTGGTTCCGGAATTACGGGTTTCAGAGTGCGGCCACACAGAAATTTCTCATATAAACTATAGGAAAAATTAAAAATAGAATTTTTATTTTTGATGTTAAATGTGTTCAAGGTGCATGAAACGTCGAGATTTGATGCAAACTCGAAAAAAAAATTGACCACGATTCACTTTTTTGGATTTTGGCACATTTTTGCCTTTCTCATATAGAAAGGTTATGCAATCACTCTGAAAAACGTCAACCTAATCCCGGCCCGGAGGGCCAAGTGTCATATCCCATTCGACTCAGTTCGTCGAGATCGGAAAAAGTCTGTATGTGTGTGTGTATGTATGTATGTGTGTGTGTATGTGTGTGTATGTGTGTGTGTATGTGTGTGTATGTGTGTGTGTGTATGTATGTGCGTATGTGTCAAATAATGTCACTCATTTTTCTCAGAGATGGCTGGACCGATTTGCCCAAACTTAGTCTCAAATGAAAGGTGCAACCTTCCCATCGGCTGCTATTGAATTTTGGATCGATCGGAATACTGGTTCCGGAATTACGGGTTTCAGAGTGCGGCCACACAGAAATTTCTCATATAAACTATAGGAAAAATTAAAAATAGAATTTTTATTTTTGATGTTAAATGTGTTCAAGGTGCATGAAACGTCGAGATTTGATGCAAACTCGAAAAAAAAATTGACCACGATTCACTTTTTTGGATTTTGGCACATTTTTGCCTTTCTCATATAGAAAGGTTATGCAATCACTCTGAAAAACGTCAACCTAATCCCGGCCCGGAGGGCCGAGTGTCATATCCCATTCGACTCAGTTCGTCGAGATCGGAAAAAGTCTGTATGTGTGTGTGTATGTATGTATGTGTGTGTGTATGTGTGTGTATGTGTGTGTGTATGTGTGTGTGTATGTGTGTGTGTGTATGTATGTGCGTATGTGTCAAATAATGTCACTCATTTTTCTCAGAGATGGCTGGACCGATTTGCCCAAACTTAGTCTCAAATGAAAGGTGCAACCTTCCCATCGGCTGCTATTGAATTTTGGATCGATCGGAATACTGGTTCCGGAATTACGGGTTTCAGAGTGCGGCCACACAGAAATTTCTCATATAAACTATAGGAAAAATTAAAAATAGAATTTTTATTTTTGATGTTAAATGTGTTCAAGGTGCATGAAACGTCGAGATTTGATGCAAACTCGAAAAAAAAATTGACCACGATTCACTTTTTTGGATTTTGGCACATTTTTGCCTTTCTCATATAGAAAGGTTATGCAATCACTCTGAAAAACGTCAACCTAATCCCGGCCCGGAGGGCCGAGTGTCATATCCCATTCGACTCAGTTCGTCGAGATCGGAAAAAGTCTGTATGTGTGTGTGTATGTATGTATGTGTGTGTATGTGTGTGTGTATGTGTGTGTATGTGTGTGTGTATGTGTGTGTGTGTGTGTACGTATGTGCGTATGTGTCAAATAATGTCACTCATTTTTCTCAGAGATGGCTGGACCGATTTGCCCAAACTTAGTCTCAAATGAAAGGTGCAACCTTCCCATCGGCTGCTATTGAATTTTGGATCGATCGGAATACTGGTTCCGGAATTACGGGTTTCAGAGTGCGGCCACACAGAAATTTCTCATATAAACTATAGGAAAAATTAAAAATAGAATTTTTATTTTTGATGTTAAATGTGTTCAAGGTGCATGAAACGTCGAGATTTGATGCAAACTCGAAAAAAAAATTGACCACGATTCACTTTTTTGGATTTTGGCACATTTTTGCCTTTCTCATATAGAAAGGTTATGCAATCACTCTGAAAAACGTCAACCTAATCCCGGCCCGGAGGGCCGAGTGTCATATCCCATTCGACTCAGTTCGTCGAGATCGGAAAAAGTCTGTATGTGTATGTGTGTGTGTATGTGTGTGTATGTGTGTGTGTATGTGTGTGTGTATGTGTGTGTGTGTGTATGTATGTGCGTATGTGTCAAATAATGTCACTCATTTTTCTCAGAGATGGCTGGACCGATTTGCCCAAACTTAGTCTCAAATGAAAGGTGCAACCTTCCCATCGGCTGCTATTGAATTTTGGATCGATCGGAATACTGGTTCCGGAATTACGGGTTTCAGAGTGCGGCCACACAGAAATTTCTCATATAAACTATAGGAAAAATTAAAAATAGAATTTTTATTTTTGATGTTAAATGTGTTCAAGGTGCATGAAACGTCGAGATTTGATGCAAACTCGAAAAAAAAATTGACCACGATTCACTTTTTTGGATTTTGGCACATTTTTGCCTTTCTCATATAGAAAGGTTATGCAATCACTCTGAAAAACGTCAACCTAATCCCGGCCCGGAGGGCCGAGTGTCATATCCCATTCGACTCAGTTCGTCGAGATCGGAAAAAGTCTGTATGTGTGTGTGTATGTATGTATGTGTGTGTGTATGTGTGTGTGTATGTGTGTGTATGTGTGTGTGTATGTGTGTGTATGTGTGTGTGTGTATGTATGTGCGTATGTGTCAAATAATGTCACTCATTTTTCTCAGAGATGGCTGGACCGATTTGCCCAAACTTAGTCTCAAATGAAAGGTGCAACCTTCCCATCGGCTGCTATTGAATTTTGGATCGAACGGAATACTGGTTCCGGAATTACGGGTTTCAGAGTGCGGCCACACAGAAATTTCTCATATAAACTATAGGAAAAATTAAAAATAGAATTTTTATTTTTGATGTTAAATGTGTTCAAGGTGCATGAAACGTCGAGATTTGATGCAAACTCGAAAAAAAAATTGACCCCGATTCACTTTTTTGGATTTTGGCACATTTTTGCCTTTCTCATATAGAAAGGTTATGCAATCACTCTGAAAAACGTCAACCTAATCCCGGCCCGGAGGGCCGAGTGTCATATCCCATTCGACTCAGTTCGTCGAGATCGGAAAAAGTCTGTATGTGTGTGTGTATGTATGTATGTGTGTGTGTATGTGTGTGTGTATGTGTGTGTGTATGTGTGTGTGTATGTGTGTGTGTGTGTGTGTATGTATGTGCGTATGTGTCAAATAATGTCACTCATTTTTCTCAGAGATGGCTGGACCGATTTGCCCAAACTTAGTCTCAAATGAAAGGTGCAACCTTCCCATCGGCTGCTATTGAATTTTGGATCGATCGGAATACTGGTTCCGGAATTACGGGTTTCAGAGTGCGGCCACACAGAAATTTCTCATATAAACTATAGGAAAAATTAAAAATAGAATTTTTATTTTTGATGTTAAATGTGTTCAAGGTGCATGAAACGTCGAGATTTAATGCAAACTCGAAAAAAAAATTGACCACGATTTACTTTTTTGGATTTTGGCACATTTTTGCCTTTCTCATATAGAAAGGTTATGCAATCACTCTGAAAAACGTCAACCTAATCCCGGCCCGGAGGGCCGAGTGTCATATCCCATTCGACTCAGTTCGTCGAGATCGGAAAAAGTCTGTATGTGTATGTGTGTGTGTATGTGTGTGTGTATGTGTGTGCGTATGTGTGTGTGTATGTGTGTGTGTATGTGTGTGTGTGTGTATGTATGTGCGTATGTGTCAAATAATGTCACTCATTTTTCTCAGAGATGGCTGGACCGATTTGCCCAAACTTAGTCTCAAATGAAAGGTGCAACCTTCCCATCGGCTGCTATTGAATTTTGGATCGATCGGAATACTGGTTCCGGAATTACGGGTTTCAGAGTGCGGCCACACAGAAATTTCTCATATAAACTATAGGAAAAATTAAAAATAGAATTTTTATTTTTGATGTTAAATGTGTTCAAGGTGCATGAAACGTCGACATTTGATGCAAACTCGAAAAAAAAATTGACCACGATTCACTTTTTTGGATTTTGGCACATTTTTGCCTTTCTCATATAGAAAGGTTATGCAATCACTCTGAAAAACGTCAACCTAATCCCGGCCCGGAGGGCCGAGTGTCATATCCCATTCGACTCAGTTCGTCGAGATCGGAAAAAGTCTGTATGTGTGTGTGTGTATGTATGTATGTGTGTGTATGTGTGTGTGTATGTGTGTGTATGTGTGTGTGTATGTGTGTGTGTGTGTGTGTATGTATGTGCGTATGTGTCAAATAATGTCACTCATTTTTCTCAGAGATGGCTGGACCGATTTGCCCAAACTTAGTCTCAAATGAAAGGTGCAACCTTCCCATCGGCTGCTATTGAATTTTGGATCGATCGGAATACTGGTTCCGGAATTACGGGTTTCAGAGTGCGGCCACACAGAAATTTCTCATATAAACTATAGGAAAAATTAAAAATAGAATTTTTATTTTTGATGTTAAATGTGTTCAAGGTGCATGAAACGTCGAGATTTGATGCAAACTCGAAAAAAAAATTGACCACGATTCACTTTTTTGGATTTTGGCACATTTTTGCCTTTCTCATATAGAAAGGTTATGCAATCACTCTGAAAAACGTCAACCTAATCCCGGCCCGGAGGGCCGAGTGTCATATCCCATTCGACTCAGTTCGTCGAGATCGGAAAAAGTCTGTATGTGTGTGTGTATGTATGTATGTGTGTGTATGTGTGTGTGTATGTGTGTGTATGTGTGTGTGTATGTGTGTGTGTATGTGTGTGTGTATGTATGTGCGTATGTGTCAAATAATGTCACTCATTTTTCTCAGAGATGGCTGGACCGATTTGCCCAAACTTAGTCTCAAATGAAAGGTGCAACCTTCCCATCGGCTGCTATTGAATTTTGGATCGATCGGAATACTGGTTCCGGAATTACGGGTTTCAGAGTGCGGCCACACAGAAATTTCTCATATAAACTATAGGAAAAATTAAAAATAGAATTTTTATTTTTGATGTTAAATGTGTTCAAGGTGCATGAAACGTCGAGATTTGATGCAAACTCGAAAAAAAAATTGACCACGATTCACTTTTTTGGATTTTGGCACATTTTTGCCTTTCTCATATAGAAAGGTTATGCAATCACTCTGAAAAACGTCAACCTAATCCCGGCCCGGAGGGCCGAGTGTCATATCCCATTCGACTCAGTTCGTCGAGATCGGAAAAAGTCTGTATGTGTGTGTGTATGTATGTATGTGTGTGTGTATGTGTGTGTATGTGTGTGTATGTGTGTGTGTATGTGTGTGTGTATGTGTGTGTGTATGTATGTGCGTATGTGTCAAATAATGTCACTCATTTTTCTCAGAGATGGCTGGACCGATTTGCCCAAACTTAGTCTCAAATGAAAGGTGCAACCTTCCCATCGGCTGCTATTGAATTTTGGATCGATCGGAATACTGGTTCCGGAATTACGGGTTTCAGAGTGCGGCCACACAGAAATTTCTCATATAAACTATAGGAAAAATTAAAAATAGAATTTTTATTTTTGATGTTAAATGTGTTCAAGGTGCATGAAACGTCGAGATTTGATGCAAACTCGAAAAAAAAATTGACCACGATTCACTTTTTTGGATTTTGGCACATTTTTGCCTTTCTCATATAGAAAGGTTATGCAATCACTCTGAAAAACGTCAACCTAATCCCGGCCCGGAGGGCCGAGTGTCATATCCCATTCGACTCAGTTCGTCGAGATCGGAAAAAGTCTGTATGTGTGTGTGTATGTATGTATGTGTGTGTGTATGTGTGTGTGTATGTGTGTGTGTATGTGTGTGTGTATGTGTGTGTGTATGTGTGTGTGTGTATGTATGTGCGTATGTGTCAAATAATGTCACTCATTTTTCTCAGAGATGGCTGGACCGATTTGCCCAAACTTAGTCTCAAATGAAAGGTGCAACCTTCCCATCGGCTGCTATTGAATTTTGGATCGATCGGAATACTGGTTCCGGAATTACGGGTTTCAGAGTGCGGCCACACAGAAATTTCTCATATAAACTATAGGAAAAATTAAAAATAGAATTTTTATTTTTGATGTTAAATGTGTTCAAGGTGCATGAAACGTCGAGATTTGATGCAAACTCGAAAAAAAAATTGACCACGATTCACTTTTTTGGATTTTGGCACATTTTTGCCTTTCTCATATAGAAAGGTTATGCAATCACTCTGAAAAACGTCAACCTAATCCCGGCCCGGAGGGCCGAGTGTCATATCCCATTCGACTCAGTTCGTCGAGATCGGAAAAAGTCTGTATGTGTGTGTGTATGTATGTATGTGTGTGTGTATGTGTGTGTGTATGTGTGTGTGTGTGTGTGTATGTATGTGCGTATGTGTCAAATAATGTCACTCATTTTTCTCAGAGATGGCTGGACCGATTTGCCCAAACTTAGTCTCAAATGAAAGGTGCAACCTTCCCATCGGCTGCTATTGAATTTTGGATCGATCGGAATACTGGTTCCGGAATTACGGGTTTCAGAGTGCGGCCACACAGAAATTTCTCATATAAACTATAGGAAAAATTAAAAATAGAATTTTTATTTTTGATGTTAAATGTGTTCAAGGTGCATGAAACGTCGAGATTTGATGCAAACTCGAAAAAAAAATTGACCACGATTCACTTTTTTGGATTTTGGCACATTTTTGCCTTTCTCATATAGAAAGGTTATGCAATCACTCTGAAAAACGTCAACCTAATCCCGGCCCGGAGGGCCGAGTGTCATATCCCATTCGACTCAGTTCGTCGAGATCGGAAAAAGTCTGTATGTGTGTGTGTATGTATGTGTGTGTGTGTATGTGTGTGTGTATGTGTGTGTGTGTATGTATGTGCGTATGTGTCAAATAATGTCACTCATTTTTCTCAGAGATGGCTGGACCGATTTGCCCAAACTTAGTCTCAAATGAAAGGTGCAACCTTCCCATCGGCTGCTATTGAATTTTGGATCGATCGGAATACTGGTTCCGGAATTACGGGTTTCAGAGTGCGGCCACACAGAAATTTCTCATATAAACTATAGGAAAAATTAAAAATAGAATTTTTATTTTTGATGTTAAATGTGTTCAAGGTGCATGAAACGTCGAGATTTGATGCAAACTCGAAAAAAAAATTGACCACGATTCACTTTTTTGGATTTTGGCACATTTTTGCCTTTCTCATATAGAAAGGTTATGCAATCACTCTGAAAAACGTCAACCTAATCCCGGCCCGGAGGGCCGAGTGTCATATCCCATTCGACTCAGTTCGTCGAGATCGGAAAAAGTCTGTATGTGTGTGTGTATGTATGTATGTGTGTGTGTATGTGTGTGTATGTGTGTGTGTATGTGTGTGTGTATGTGTGTGTGTATGTATGTGCGTATGTGTCAAATAATGTCACTCATTTTTCTCAGAGATGGCTGGACCGATTTGCCCAAACTTAGTCTCAAATGAAAGGTGCAACCTTCCCATCGGCTGCTATTGAATTTTGGATCGATCGGAATACTGGTTCCGGAATTACGGGTTTCAGAGTGCGGCCACACAGAAATTTCTCATATAAACTATAGGAAAAATTAAAAATAGAATTTTTATTTTTGATGTTAAATGTGTTCAAGGTGCATGAAACGTCGAGATTTGATGCAAACTCGAAAAAAAAATTGACCACGATTCACTTTTTTGGATTTTGGCACATTTTTGCCTTTCTCATATAGAAAGGTTATGCAATCACTCTGAAAAACGTCAACCTAATCCCGGCCCGGAGGGCCAAGTGTCATATCCCATTCGACTCAGTTCGTCGAGATCGGAAAAAGTCTGTATGTGTGTGTGTATGTATGTATGTGTGTGTGTATGTGTGTGTATGTGTGTGTGTATGTGTGTGTATGTGTGTGTGTGTGTATGTATGTGCGTATGTGTCAAATAATGTCACTCATTTTTCTCAGAGATGGCTGGACCGATTTGCCCAAACTTAGTCTCAAATGAAAGGTGCAACCTTCCCATCGGCTGCTATTGAATTTTGGATCGATCGGAATACTGGTTCCGGAATTACGGGTTTCAGAGTGCGGCCACACAGAAATTTCTCATATAAACTATAGGAAAAATTAAAAATAGAATTTTTATTTTTGATGTTAAATGTGTTCAAGGTGCATGAAACGTCGAGATTTGATGCAAACTCGAAAAAAAAATTGACCACGATTCACTTTTTTGGATTTTGGCACATTTTTGCCTTTCTCATATAGAAAGGTTATGCAATCACTCTGAAAAACGTCAACCTAATCCCGGCCCGGAGGGCCGAGTGTCATATCCCATTCGACTCAGTTCGTCGAGATCGGAAAAAGTCTGTATGTGTGTGTGTATGTATGTATGTGTGTGTGTATGTGTGTGTATGTGTGTGTGTATGTGTGTGTGTATGTGTGTGTGTGTATGTATGTGCGTATGTGTCAAATAATGTCACTCATTTTTCTCAGAGATGGCTGGACCGATTTGCCC